>NC_089520.1:36928853-37016353 GCF_963924715.1 Thunnus thynnus | reverse complement strand
TTGGAAAAGGGCAGGCACTTTCAAAACACATACTTGGCAGGTAATTGGATGAACCATCTGTCTATCACCGTCTAACCTTGCAAGGCAGCTCGATTCTCAATGCTGATTGGTACAAACCATTGGTGGTTTGGACACAAGCACATTACTTGAAGCCTGACAAGATGGATTCTCGTGTGATGTTGTGATCTCATAAATCCAGCTGCCTTGCAAGGTAAACCTGTTACAGCCTCAACTGACAACAATCATCTTGGAGTGCAAACCTCAGGCTTTAACTCCTATGCGATTTGTAATGCAATAATTTGTTGGCAATATCAGAAATTTTGCTACAGTTTAATTCAGTCACATATAACTGATACCATATGATATTATTATCTAGAGTGCAATTTCATTATTAAGCTCTACTTAACAGTGGAAAACCTAACCCATTCTTTGAATCTGAAAAAAAGTATTCTGAATTGCCTGTGTTTTAAGGTAAATCAACTGTATGTAACTGCTGCTCGAGAAAACTTTTGTGTGATGGTGATAATGAAGAATCACCTGTTAAAATGGAACCTAATTATGGTTCACAGTTTGATTTAAAAAGGAGGGACATGTCAGGGAACTCCTCTACAAATTGCTCCTCTGACAGAGGTCCCTCTGGAAAAGGGTTAGCTCCTAAGACTCATGTATTCGTCAGCGTGGTGCCCAGATCTTGATGGTACTTCAGCGCACCTGCATCTCCATTGGGTAACTGATCTGAAGGGATTTCTCTCTGGCATCCTTTCTCTGCCAGTTGATTAAACATACAGACACCCATGCACAGAGATACACACACACACGAGGGAAGGCAATTATTAATATAGCACATTTCGTACACCGAGGCAATTCAAAGTGCTTTACATAAGAAATAAAATCATTAAAGATATAAGCATAGACTTGATACAGATTTTAATTTTCCATCAACACTTGATGCATATACTGTAGGCTGCCATGGTTAAATTGAGCCCTTTCAGATGTACAGACAATTAATCATTCATCCTTTTAGGTGCTCAGTAATAATTGCCACAGCACATTTTTCCACACTGCCAATGACCAATAACATGAAACTCAATTTCAAGTGTTATAAGCAAATAATAGTACTGTAAAAGAAACATGAATAGTAATAGAAGTTCATGTGTTGTGGTTCTTAAGGCAGTGCTGCCCTACAAAGGCAAAAAGCAGTAACTTCAGTTACTATAGTTTGTCTTTGTAGGGCAGTACTGATATAGTGGTATAGTATGCATACATACTTAGAGGGATACAGATGTAGTGGTATTCATACACATGTAGAGGGGTACAGATATAGTGATATAAATACACATGTAGAGGGGTACTCTGCTCTATTTATTTATTAATTTGTTTATTTGATAGGGACAGAGCACATTAATGAACATCAGTATACAACACAAGATGTAAACATGCTGGAGTTAGCAAAAAATGCTAATTTATATCTATTGTCCCTGTACAAAGGCAAAAGGCAGTAAAGGAAGTTACTATTTTTTGCCTTTGTAGGGCAGAGTGGTTCTCAACCATTTTCTTGTGAAGGACCCACAATTTGATAAACATTAGACTACAGACTCCATGTGATAAGATTTTGTATGTAACAGAACAGAGTGCACAGTGAACTCACATTTCTCCGTTTTGCCTCTTCAGGTTAGGCTAACGTATTATTGCTAATTTTGGAGCTAACCCCATTCACTTTTGCAGCACTTGGACACAACAGACCTGACTTTTAAGCATTTATTAACTGTTACACTGTAGTCTGTACTGTACATTTATTGCCAGACTGAGAACTTACCGCTAAACTTTTCCTCTGCTCTGCTCGCATCCACTGTCCCTTACCTGCCGCTCTTTCCTACTCGCTACGCAAACATACTAAGCACTGCCCTATTCCTAAATGGAGTTACGCTACCGATATTTAGCGTTATTTTTAGCATTAAAAAATCTTTTGGCCTGATGGGGGTTCGTTAATATTATTACAGGAGAAACGCTGATTCAACATTCAGTAAATTCAGTAAACACTCAGTAAACATTGAGTACAGTTAGACCCAGCAGTCTCCATTAGGTCAGGCGAGTTCAAAGTTGTGAAAACAACGGGGGTGTTTTGAATACACTCCCGTTGTTTTAGTCTGTCCCTCCCGCCGCAGGAATTAATGGATTAATCCTGGAAAGCTACTGATGCAGCACTTTTCCTCTTATGAAAATAACACGGAGATTATTCAACCAATGAGAATTTAGTCGGATGAGAGCATATCGACAACCTAATCGACCAGTCGACCAGGAGACTACAGCCCTATATAAAACATACACAATCACACACTTACTTGAACATACTCGCACAGGTGATGATTATTTTTTAAAAGTGATGTGGTTCAATTGCAATTTTGTTTATATAGCACCAAATCACAACAAAAGTTATCTCAGGGCACTTTTCACATAGAGCAGGTCTAGACCGTACTCTTTAATTTACAGAGACCCAACAATTCCCCCATGAGCAAGCACTTGGCAACAGCGGTAAGGAGAAACTCCCCTTTAACAAGAAGAAACCTCAAGCAGAACCCAGCTCTTGGTGGGTGGCCATCTGCTTTGACCGGTTGGGTTGAGAGAGAAAGAAAGAGGGGAAGGGGGGCCCCGAGAAGCAAAATAACAACAATAATAAGAATAACAATAATAGTAATGGTGATGTGACCAGCAACAACAAACAGCAGCAATAGCCGGAGAAAGACATCTACAGGACCGCAAAGGCTCGGCCTGGGCACTGGGGTGTCCTGCAAGATGAGAGAGCACAAAAAACTCTGGGGAGGAAGCCAAGTTAGTAACAAACATTAATGGTAAATGAATGCATACAGATGGAGAGGAGAAGGAGGAGAGAGGAACTCAGTGCATCATGGGAATTCCCCTGGCAGTCTAGACCAATAGCAGCATAACTAGGGGCTGGTCCAAGGCAAGCCTGGCCACCCCTAACTATAAGCTTTATCAAAAAGGAAAGTTTTAAACCTACTCTTAAACGTAGAGAGGTTGTCTGCCTCCCGGGCTGAATCTGGAAGATGGTTCCCCAGGAGAGGAGCCTGATAGCTCTGCCTCCCATTCTACTTTTGGAGACTGTAGGAACCACAAGTAAGCCTGTATTCTGGGAGTGCAGTGTTCTAGTGGGGTAACAGGGTACTATGAGCTCTTTAAGATATGATGGTGCCAAACCATTAAGAGTTTTGTAGGTGAGGAGAAGGATTTTAAATTAAGTTCTTTACAGGAAACCAATAAAGCGAAGCTAAATTGGGAGAAATATGATCTCTTCTTGTAGTTTTTGTCTGAATACGTGCAACTGCAATCTGGACCGGCTGGAGAGTCTTTAGAGAATTGTTAGGGCAGCCTGATAATAAGGAATAACAATAATCCAGCCTAGAAGTAACAAATGCGTGGACTATTTTTTCTGCGTCTTTTTGAGAAAGGATGTGCCTTATTTTTGCAATATTACGTAAGTGAAAAAAGGCAGTCTTTGAGATTTGTTTTATGTTGGAGTTAAAGGACATATCCTGATCAAAAATAACTCCCAGATTCCTTACGGTGGTGCTGGAGGCCAGGGTAATGCCATCCAGAGTAGCTATATCATTAGGTAATGTGTTTCTAAGGTGTTTAGGGCCAAGCACAATAACTTCAGTTTTGTCTGAGTTTAGTAGCAGAAAATTGCGGGTCATCCAGGTCTTTATGTCCTTAAGGCATGCTTGGAGTTTAGTTAATTGACTGGTTTCATCTGGCTTCATTGATAAATAGAATTGTCTATATAATCATCTGTATAGCAATGAAAATTTATGGAGTGTTTCCTAAGATTACCAAAAGGAAGCATATATAAGGTGAATAGTATTGGTCCAAGCACAAAACCTTGTGGAACTCGATGTCTAACTTTTGCATGCATGGAGGATTCATCGTTAACATGCACAAACTGAAATTGATCTGATAAATAGGATTTAAACTAGTTTAATGCAGTTCCTCTGATGCCAATTAAATGGTCCCTTGTGGTGTTCTTTAATAGGTATCATACAATAGAAAATAAAAGAAAGCTAAGCAAACACAGCATATGATACCTTAAAAAACAAACACGAAACCATCCAGACCCGAAGATCAACTGTGTAGGCTTTTGTATTGATATTTTGCAAGTGAAAGCAGGAAAATGGATAATACTGAGGTGGTGATTTAGGGAGATGCAGAGAAAGGCGTAGTTACCTACATGACCATGTATCCTACTAAATATCCATGCACACTATAATATATATTATAGTCAAATCTATAAGCACTAAAAACCATTTTCTCTTAGCTGCTGCCACCTTATTAATGTCAGTCTGTCTGTAAACTTATCTTTTGTTTCTCCAACTACTGTACTTGTATGCGTTGTCTGTTGTGGTTTGTGTTTCTTGTGTAGCTCTTTCAGTGTGACCCGTGTTGTTTCACAAGGACTGTGGGTGTTGCTTGCTTCATGTTCTATATGAGTTTATACTGCTTGACTCAACTGATATTTGTTTAACATTTGTTCTGTTGCTTGCTTCATGTACTGTACGCTTTTTTGGCTACTGCCTGCTTGCTTCAATACTGGAGCATGGCATCTCCCTCACTGGAAAAACGAGGCTTGTCGTCATTGGAGGCAATCTCAATGCAGAGAGATATCGAGATGAGATTCTGCAACCAGTGGCAATCCCATATCTCCACAGTCTGAGACTGAATTCTATCCTCTAAGATGACAACACTCGCCCCCACACAGTGGGGTTTATCAGAGACTACCTCCAGAATTTGGGAGTGGAGAGGATGGAATGGCCTGCCAGCAGTCCTGACCTCAACCCCATTGAACACTTGTGGGATCAACTTGGGCGTGCTGTTCGTGCCAGAGTGACCAACACAACCATGTTGGCTGACTTGCGACAAATGCTGGTTGAAGAATAGGATGCCATCCCACAGCAGTGTGTGACAAGGCTGGTGACCAGCATGAGGAGGAGGTGCCAGGCTGTTGTCACTGTGTATGGTTCTTCCACACGCTACTGAGGCTCCTGTTAAATGAATAAATTGTTAAATTGCCAGTATGTCTTGTTTCTTCAAACTTGAATCATCCAATCGACCAAACACCAAACAAGAGTCAATGGCAGAATAAGCTGTTTGGCATTGGCAGAGAAGATTTGGCAAATTTTTCATGGGCGCAACCCACACACTCAGCTCTGCTGCTCATCCAACAAATGCATGATCCTTACAAATGTGTACAAAGACTAATCAGTTTTCTATTCAGTGTTCTAATAGCCACAGTACCAGCAGTGTTAAACGGACTTGGCAGCAAATCAGCACTGTTTATTGCCAATTTAAGCCAAAACTTGGATCATAACCTGCTCCAGACCAGGTTAGGTTTGCACGATAAGTTACCATGGTGATGTAGCCAGGTTAAAAGAGAGACACCTTTGTGACATTGAAAACCCTGGCTTTAGGCTCAACATACCTCGCTAACCCACTAATCTCGCTTCGTAGTACACCCCTCAGTATACCCACATTCCTGAGTACCACATCAACATTGCTGATCCATTGTCGTGCTTTTCATTTCAGAAATTCAGACTCTTGGCCCCAGAATCAGATATTTATCCCATACCAGTCCAACCAGTTTCAGCCACAACTATTAATGCGCTCCACAGCTGGGAAACCTTTCCAATGCTTCACAAGAAGCCAGCCTTAACAGCCTCACCCCATGTGCTCTTGGCCTACCTAACCAGCTGGAATTGTTTACCCCACTGGCCAATCAGATACTACTCAAGCTGTGGCTTATCTCACTCTGTGAGTCAACATACAAAATGAACAGAAATAAGCATTATTAAGATTTAAATTTTTCAGCCCAAAATTTTGGTCACTTATTCTATTTATAGATATCTATAGATATTTCTGAATGGAAAAGGTCTATCTCTGGATATGAATAAGACTGTGTCATCTTCTTTCACTACATCTCTTAGCATACCATGCCCACTCTCCTCTCCACTGGATTCCCTGGCACAGGAGTCTGGTGCCTGGCTTCCTCCACCATATAATTTGTTGTGGCATTGCAGTGGAGACAGGTGAGCTCCACTAATGAGCCTGATTGCCACACTGAGAAATCACTGTGTGGGCAGTCATTAAAACTCAAAAAAAGATCTGATCCTGATAACATGGTCTCTCTTAATTGCTGTTTTTCGCTTTTTTGTGTATTTAAGTCAGAGTTAGGGGACGTACATATCTGATTAACACCCTGCTTCAGTTCTCTGGCTTGCCTAAGGCTTAATTATAAGAATGCTGCATGTAGAAGCATCAGAGACCCAGTCCTAATGTGTTTAGCTTTGGGGGAAAAGAAGTGAAAAGTAGGGAAATCATTTGTCACCTTTTAGCACGCACACTGTAGAAGGCATTTCAGACGACTTTTTGAAGAAGATTCTTGGAGGAGCCGTAATGATCCTCTCACATTAATACTGGGTAAATTTGTTTAATTAGAAGAGTGTGCTTTGCCCTAATTATGGGCTGAAATGCACCATTGACTATCACAGTGGGCTGTTTTTTTTTAAAGTTCATCAGGGACTGTCTGTGCATGGCTTGTGTTTCAGGGCTCTTGGCTCCAAACACTGTGTACCCTGCCTTTCCAAATATTATTCACAGTTGACTTGGCTGCATTCATGGAGAAATCCTTCATATGTGATGCCAAAAATTTTCTCCCTGCCTTTCTTTATCACCCTTTCTTCCTCCTTTTGCCTCTCGGTCTTTGCAATTTCCATTGGAAAGGGTATTGAGTCTGATCTGAAACTGAGAGTTGCCCTTCAGGTTTAAGCAGCCAATCTAATCCTTGTAATCATGGATTGTACTCAAAGCCCTTTTCCCAGTGACTGGAGGGGGAGAGAGGCTGGAAAGCAGAGAAAACACGCTCCATGCTGGTGAAGAGCTGTGACCCATACAACATTCAATGCACTGCTTTATTTCTCCACCTTTTAAGAGATATGTGCTGAGAAAGTAAAAGTGACAGATAATGTTTCCAGCCGGTTCCAGGATATGCATGCAACCAATATGGAATGACAGGTGCATTTCCCAAAAAGAGAGACCATAATGTTTTTCTATTTAGCACTTGACAGTTTTCTTCATCATAACATGAGCTTAAGGGCTTCCGAGGCTGCATGATTATTGCTGGCCCGGAGCGCCTCTCTGCCCAGGAATTGAATTCTTTTATAAGGAGACGAAAGCTGTTAAAGGCCCTGCCTGAAAGGACGCAGACAAATCAGCATACTAAGTGAATTTTATATGTGCCATTTCTCTGACCTCCATCTTTGCATTGAGCAAATTTCCCCGTTTTCTTTTAGTGCAACCTCACTTGACTCAGTTGGTCAGAAGTTTGTGAATTTGTGAAAGCCACCATGCATAATGTTTTCTAAAGTGGTACAGTCTCTCCCTCCATTCTGAAATACTTAGGTGCCGTGCAGGTTGTCATTATCACTGTATTCTGCTTTGATGTAGACTCACCTTAACCCCATTTTCACGCCTCACACTCAATATGGTCTGCAGATGGATTGAGAAGGATTTAGAAACCCTCTGCTATTTAAAGAACAGTGTATATATGTGTGTGTGTGTGTGTGTGTGTGTGTGTGTGTCTGCGCGCGCATATATATTACATTTAATTGTTTAGAATCTATCTATCCTTTCCCTAAGGTCACATGGCTGATGGAGGCAGCTAAAGGCCTCAAGTCTCTTGCCTCACCAAGTTTTAGACTAGGTTTCAGATGTGTGGTGTTAACATTACACTGAAGCTCATGAGTTATTTTCTTTTAATTCAGCCAGTTCTTTATAGAAGTAATTGGTTATCTTCAGTAATAAGGTTAAAACATACTGACCATGGCCTCACCTAAGTACCTCTAGTTGCCTAAACATAACCAAACCTTAACCATAGAGGTGGCACTTCAGAAATAGAGACAGCTAGAGACAACTTGCAGTTCCTGGAAGATGGATGGGGAGAGAGAACTCCTCCAGTAGGAGAATTTGATAAGGGATGAAAAAAGGACCAACTGTTGTACAATTTAACTGTCAAGATATTCTAAGGGTCATGCAAGTGCTTGACTTTACTTGTGGTCTCTTTGTCTAAATCAGACTCTGAGTCCCATATACATATGAATAAAACTCTTTTAATCCATTTTTATTAAAGAATTTCCATGACAATTTGGCGATGAGGATGGGACGCTGAAAGTGAACCAGTGTTGAGCTTACCGCTGAAGGGAAAATCACGCCACATGTAGGAGACTGGGGCCCTGACAATCTCCCCTGATGACAACTTTGTAAACGAGGTTGAGTAGGTGAGAAGGGGACCACTGGATGCATGAGACCGGCACTGAGTCATTAAGACATCCCTGAAAGAGAGGATACAAACAGTAGGGGTGTGCCTTAATACAAATACAATATTCAGCAAAGCACAAATAGTTGGTTTTTTATGAATATTTGTTGCATACAAATATTTTAAAAATTATTTGTTTTTTAGAAGAAGAAAAAAAAAGTGAAATACCAGCGTACTGGTCAGTTACATCACTATCTCAGTCTCTGTCCTCTGCTCCACTGTTATGTCTATCAGCAAGTCTCAATGAGGGGAGTCACATCCACCTGCTACATGATGCACATTTCCTAATTTGGACATCACTCCCGGAGTTTGGGATGTTCCCCAGAGATAAAGCTGAGCTACTGACACATGCAAAGTGCTCCCACGGGACTCTCCATAACCTGTTGTTCCCCTTTTCCACAAAGATGCATTGTAAATAGGCAATAAATGAAAAACACAAAGCAATAATCGCCTTTGATGTTCTTCCCTATACGTTACACAGTGTGCTGTCTTTGTGTTATGGGTATATAAATACATAGAGGTCTGTCTGCAATGAGGTGATGAGTAAAGTTTTAGCTCTGTAGTCAGACGCAGTCGTGATCTTTGAAGACTCCAGTTTGAGACCCAGTGTGGGGACCACCTTTGTAAGGCAGTTTATTCATGGACATTTATTGTAACACTTTAATTTTCTAAAATTAAAAGCATCATAAAAACAAAAACAAGATTGTTAAGCCTTTTTCCACTTTTATTTGAATACAAATATGAATATAAATATTTTTGCTGACTCAACAAATACAGATACAAATACAAATACTGGGCCCTCTGCACATCCCGTCTAAACCCTCGACGTCATCATGTCAGATCACATCACTATCACATGTACCTGCATGTGTTCATCACTGTGCATAGCTGTTGTTCATGTGTTTGCTAAGGTAGAACTAGATTTTAGAATAGTTGTTTATTGATCAGAGCATTTATTAACTTTGTTAATTCTGCTAAGTTTAATAAACACAGTTATATCTTTTAAGAGAAGTCTTTTGTCATTATTGTGTTTTATATATTGTGAAAAGTGGCTGATTGAGGGAGTCAGAGCTCTAATTCATACCGTCTGTGTTCACATGCGAATGTTGATATCCCTCAGATATTTACATTCTAGGTGAACTCTAATGCAACTAATCTATTAATTTTATAATTAATAATGATCTCTGATATTTAATAATAATAAATTACTTAATCAATTATATGAATATTAATAATTATCAAAGATAATTACTTAGAAAAAAGAAAATCCCATTCTAAATGATCACTTGATATCTAAATATCTCTTGATGCCTTCTCAGCATCAAGAGATATTAATAATGAGGGTGTTTTTTCCTGATTCAAATAATGTATAATGTTAAACAACCGTCTTGTATTATCAGATGAGTGAAGACCTTTAATGAATCCAGTTTGATCTAATTTTATTAATTTAGGGAGAACTAATTCTAATCTCTTTGATAGCAATTTTGTGATAATTTTGTAGTCACAATTAAGCAGACTTATAGGCCTATATGAGGCACATCTCTGAGGGTCTTTACCTTCTTTCAGAATAACAGAAATTCTTGCTGTTTTCATAGAGACAGGGAGAGTGTTATGGCTAGAGAAGTCATTAACCATTAACATAAAAACTGATTTAAGATGTGACTAGAAAGTTTTATAAAATTCTCCAGAAAAGCCGTCTGGGCCTGGAGATTTATTTGCTGGCAATGATTTAATTGTAGAAAACACCTCTTCCTCTAAGAAGTTTTTATTGATGGTTTGTTGATCTGAGGCTGTGACCTGAGGTGGATCCAAACTGTCTAAAAGGGCTTTTGCATCAGAGATCGAAATATTTTCTGATTCATACAAACCACTGTAGAAGTCAAAAAAGTGTTTATTAATTTCTAATGGATCATATGTTACTTCATTTTCCGTTTCAATGGCCATTATAGTTGTCTTAGCTTGTTCTTTTTTTAAAGAGTGTACCAATAATTTACCCGGTCTATTCCCAAATTCATGCATTTTTTGTTTCAAATACATACTTTTTTGTTTAATGTAGTTTGAGTGATCTAAGTTGAAATTTGCTCTGGCTATAACTAATTTGTTCCAATTTTCTTCAGATTGATCTTGCTTATGTAACGCTTTTATATGTAGCAATTCTTCCTTTAGAGCCTTGGAGATTGATTTTCTTTCTTTATTTTCATAAGAGGAGTATGATATAATGTGTCCTCTCAAAGTGGCTTTTGCTGCTTCCCAAAGAATGGATGGGGCTATTTCTGATGATAAATTATAAGGATTAAAGTCCTCAATCCACTCTCTCATTTACTTACAGAACATTTCATCTTCTACTAACAAGTTGTTAAATCCCCACGTTTTAGATCTATAAGCTTCATTTAGTGGAGTAATTTCCAAAGAGACCATTGCATGGTCTGATATAGAAATTTCATGTATTTCACAAGATGAAACAAGCTTCATATATTTTTTAGGAAGAAAAAAATAGTCTAAATGACAGTGAGATTTATGCCTATTAGGAAAAAAAGTATAATCCCTTTTTGTAGGGTTAATTTCTCTCCATGCATCTATTAACCCAGTTTATGATCCCAAAGCTCGCAACATTTTTGCAGATTTAGGGCTAGAACCTCCACAGTGTGAGGACTTATCAAAATGTGAAAGAGTTAAGTTATAATCTCTTCCCATCACACCAAGTGTTGTGTATTGTGTATTCACGAGAGAGACCATATCAGAAATGAATGTGGGTGTATCTGTATTATGAGCATATATATTAAATATGGTTATCTGTTTGCCCCAGATTTTCCCATTCACCAAAATATATCTTCCCTCTGTATTTGAATTCTGATCAATTAATTCAAAAGGTATGTGTTTATGAAATACAATAGCAACTCCTCAGCTGTTTGAGTTAAAAGATGAGAAGAAAATTTGTCCAACCCAGTCGTTCTGTAATTTAAGATGTTCTTCAGGTGAAAGATGAGTTTCTTGCAATAAGGCTATTCCCACTTTCTCTTTTTTAAAAGCTGTAAGTATTATTTTCCTTTTGATAGGATGTCCTATACCTTTAATTCCAAAATTAATCCCATTAATTTTAATGATTGATCTATATTAGTCCTTTAAAGAAGAAAGAAAGAAAACACTCTTGCAACCCCTCAGGCTAGCATGACAGGTAGGATTTATGAAATAAGACAGCAACAAAAAAAAACAAAAAAGCTACATTGAACACATATAAAACACACACACTCACACACACAGACTAACAAAAAGCATTCCATCTGCACCACCCCATTGCTGAGTGATATCTTATGGTAACCGTTGCTGTTGTCTAAGAGTTGGGTCAATGTGGCCACGTTTGTTTACATACCCTGACGCAGCTTGTGGAGTGTCCCCCTCCCCCGTTCATAATAGTTCCTACAGTAACCACACAATTATTTTTTAGCATAACCTAAATACACTTATTCAGCCCCAAATAACCTTTGTCATTGGATATCCGAGGGGACCATTATCAACCATTAGTCTATCAACAGAAACAGTAGCATTCCCAACAGATTATAATTAGCCTAATTAAACACTTCAATAAACAACTTAGTGTCTCCCCATTTGTTTTGTCTCTTCAAAGGAGAAAAATAAACAAAGAAAATAAATGAAAAATAAAGTTCATAAATTCATATGCATCCTTAAGTAGATTATATTATCTAGTCATACCTCCAGCGTGAGTTCATTGATCAGCATGGATTCTCACCATCAGCTTTGTTTAGTCCTTTTTCTTCCAGTTCTTTTACTGCTGCAGCCGTAGTTGGAAAAAGTGTTGTAGTCCCATCTTCATTGAAGACTTTTAGTTAAGCAGGAGTCAGAATGTGTGTTTTGATGTCCTGGGCCTTTAGCTGTACTCTGATGGGCTTGTACAGGGATCTTTGTTGTCTCACCTTGAAGGTAAAGTTGTGATCGAAGTAAATCCGTGTGTCCTGTAGTTTTATCTCCTTCTTTGCCCATTCAGCTTGCAAGACGTGTCTTTTAGTGTTATTGTTGAGGAAGGTGACAATAATCGACCGAACAGTCTTTCCGTTCTTGGTAAATGCGATGGGCATGGATGATGTTCAATTCTCCCGGCACTTCAAGTTCTTTTCCAAACAGCTGCTCAAGAAATGCCATGATGTCACTCCCTTCACTCTTTTCAGCTATGTTGTAAAATGCAGATTATTTTGCCTCAATTTACTCTCCAAGTAATCCATCTGTTCAATAAGTTCATCAATTCGAGACTTCACCCATTTCGTAGTTTTCTGATTGTCAGCCTCGGCATCATCCAAGTCACTCACCCAGGCTTCCAGTTGATCAACGCGTTGTTGTCGCATCCAGCTTTCGGTTCAAATCAGCTGTTTGTTGCATAATCGTTCTAATATTGTGCTCCGTCTCCTGACGAAACTCTTTCAGTTCAACTTTCAGTCCTTCGAACTCTTTGCTTAAAGAGTCTTTCAGCTTGGCAAGCAGTTTATGCATTTCACTTAAGTCGGCCATGCTGTTTGCGTCTCCAGCAGTTTTTTTGTTTGAGGTTTTCTTCTTTGGCTGATGCTTATTAAACTCCATATATGTTTCGGAGTGAACATACATAACTCAGTATTCATTGACAGGCATATTTTCCTCTTTAGATGTAGGATAAATAAAATACGGAATTAATTCGGGGCAAGTAGTGAGCGAGCTCAGTCAAGCTGCCGCCATGTCACCGGAAACACCAATTTGATCACACAATGAAAATGAAAAATGCAGTACCAACATGCAATATTAATTGTCCTCAAATAAATCTAAGCTACAACTTAGAGTCCATCGGTTTGACAGTCCTTGTTTTCTTCTTTCTTTGATCTGACTGCACCCAGCAGGGGTCCAGACCGTGTGTTGCTGGCGCCCCTGGGGGCTTATGTAGTTTATTGTTCATAACCTGACTGAGACATTGTCAGGGCCCATGGGGATTCTCTGTGGTTGCTTTTGTTTTACAAATCTCTTTAAGGCTAGTTCATGGAGGTGTCGGCTGATTAAGGTGTGTGGGCATGTAGTGACACCTAGTTGATGGCTGGTAAATGGTAAATGGACTGTACTTGTATAGCGCCTTTCTAGTCTTCCGACCACTCAAAGTGCTTTCATACTACAAATCACATTCACCCATTCACACACATTCATATGCTGAATGGGTACAGGGGCTACTATGCAAGGTCCCAACCTGCCCATCAGAGGAAACTAACCATTCACACACATTGATACACTGATGGCAGAGCCATCATGAGCAATTTGGGGTTAAGTATCTTGCCCAAGGACACATCGGCATGTGGACTGGAGGAGCCGGGAATCGAACCGCCGATATTCCGATTAGTGGACGACCCGCTCTACCTCCTGAGCCACAGCCGCCCCAACACCCCAACTGGTGTCACTTAAATTTAAAAGACTTAAATTTAGGAATTCAGAGCGCTATCCGAAACCGACTCTTATCACAACAGCAGATGAAATTCTTTTGTCTAATTTTTGCAGTGTCATCTCAGGTGAAATCTTCCAGTTGGACTCATATTGTTCAGCTCTGGCTGTCTTTCACGGCTCAGCAGTGAGGTGAAACTCAATGAAGGCCATGGTCGCTGCTGAGCAGTGACACTCAGACAGCGGGGTCTCTCAGCTGGCAGCCCACTACCATGGGATGAAGTGGATGTTTGAGACTGATAACATAAGACTTGAGAAAACATATGGTGAACAGGAAAAACTCCAGATAAAAGAACAAGATCTAAGAGGAGCCTTGGTGAGCAGTTACAGTCCCCTCTGGGGCACAAAGCAAAGAGTGAAGCTGTTACCTCCAGCTGTTTTGTTTGCTGTCAGGTATGGTGTGCAGTGTTTGCCCTATAATTGTACTGGCCGCCAGGCCAACACGAACCCCCGCAAGGCCAAAAAATTTTTTTTTCAATGCCAATAATAATACCAAATACCCATGTGGAAATCAATAGCATTTGGGAGTCTCTGAGCAGTGCTGTTTCAAAACATGAGTTAACTGCTGTTGCCTGGGAAACTCTTGGTAGCATAGCTACTTTTAAGGAATAGGGCAGTGTGTAATGTTTGCGCATAGCAGGTGACTGAGTGGTTGAGCCAGAGAGCGAGTGGCAGAAAAGTGATGGTGAATGCGAGTGGAGCAGAGGAAAAGGTTAGCGATAAGTTGTTAGTCTGGCAGTAAATGTACAGTATAGACTACAGTGTGTCAGTGTGCTGCCGAAATGTCTCGTCTCTTATTTCCTCAACTGCTGGAAAAGTGAAGGGGGTTAGCTCCTAAGTTAGCAACAATGGGTTAGCCTAACCTGATGACGCTAAACAGAGAAATAGAGCCCCCTCCCTCTGCCAGGCCAAAGCAGTCAACCTAGTGGAAAAACTGGGCATGTCACGTATGAGTATTCCTTTGTGCTCAAATTGTGACACATCTCTATTGTTTTGTCACAGAAGAAAATGTGTTTTCCCCTGGTTTTTATGGAATTACTCCATTTTGATATCATACATGCAGGAGTCACATGCTCCGAGCAGTGACTTTAAAACATGAATTGCATGGTACAATGCATTACCCAAATATTCAAAACGAAAACAACACATGTGTTAAACAGCAATTTTTAAGAACATCATTCAGTCAGTTACAAAATATCCCTTACTACTTAACTATCAAAACACTGTAGTTTCCAATACTGTTAAAAAATGAACAGAAGGTTAAAACAACAATTAGTTGATCACACAATATATAAAAGAAAGAATGCAGTCTTACATAAAACATACTTGTATGCTTAGTGTTCAAAGACCCCACCATCCATGGTCACTGGATGGTAGTGTGGCCACACTATAAAGAATGAAGCACATCTGAATTTTAGTAAGTCATCCATTTTATATCGTACAGACATAAAAGTCAGACTATTCTTCATGAAAACATGTGCTGAGTTATATTAGCTGGCTTACTGAATGATTGGACCATTAATTCACATTAATTTAGACCTGGGCTAAACAAAGGGAAAATACAGTGTTAAGTCACTTCAGGAATGCACTCAGGTCTGGTAGTGTCCTATCTCATGCTCAAAGAATATGCATGTATATATATGTGTGTGTGTGTGTGTGTGTGTGTGTGTGTGTGTGTGTGTGTGGGTGGGTGGGTGGGTGGGTGGGTGCGTGTGTGTGTGTGGACTGAGACTGCCATTTGTTTAATCCTTTTAGTTTGTTTGTGTATTCAGACCTTTTCCTGTGGTCACAGTCAGATGAACCAAAAAAAGAGTTAAGTGATTTCAGTCTTGCTGTTAATCTTGTTGTCCTGAAAAGCCATAGCTCTCTCCCAGTGCTTAGTGTGGTAAGTGTCATATTGACATTTTTTTTCTATTGAGAGGTGAAAAGCCAATTTAGATCTGGAGCAAAAGAAAGTTTATTCAACCCCCTGTGGAATTCCACAAAGTGAAGAAAGCAGTCCTCACTACATGGCCAATTTAGGATGTTCTGTGCAGGATTGCATAGTTAGTTGCGAGGGACATAATTTTCTAATTTTACTATATACTTATGTCAACACCTTCAATACAAGCATACATATGCTACAGTTACACTAGAGTGCCCAACTTAACACAGATAATATATTACACTAACTAACAACACACGTTATACTAACTTTGCATGTATTTCCATGGATGTGTTAACTGGATTTCAAAACAGTACCAATTTATTCTAAGGAAAGTACCATATTGGTCTGAATATAGAACCAGGTTTTTTTTTTCCTGGAAATACGTCTGAAAAAGTGGGGCCATCTTATATTCAGGGTCTAGACTTTTAAATGTCAATATACATTCATAACAACAGATGGCACCAAAAATCTGTAAAATGAGTGTTCCCTTCACCTGACTGAAGCGAGTCACTGTCCCTCACAACTAGCCTATAGTCCCAGGGGGCCTGAAAGATGGAGAGACACAGTGATCATCTCGAACAAAATGGCTCAAAAGTAGGCCAAGTTAACCAAGAGTTACATTACTGTAATTGCAATAAAAGTTTTGCGAGTAAAAAGCAAATAAGAGTAATTTAATCCAAGTTGTAAGTCTTTTTCCAAAAATTAGTCTTGAAAAAGGAAGGGTTGTCTTATAATCAGGGTCGTTTTATATTTGGGTCAAACATACGCATACAGTATGACATTTTCTCTCATTCTTTTTGTTAGACTCCTAAAAAACATGGCACATCCATAATGATAACTAGATACTTAACTAGAAAACGCTCTCAGACCTCTGCCAAGGAGACAGTTCACTGAGGAGTGATGGTTAAAATCTGTAATTCTGGAAATGTAATTGCAGAATGCAGTACTGATTGGCTGGAAATGTTAATCTACTTTGACGCTATTATGCAGTGTCCTGATTGGTGGAAAACACTTGCAGGGAGAAAAGCATTTTGAATTAATTGTTAGGCAAGCATAAATTTCACTCTCAAAGAGGGAGTTATAGTGTTTTCCAACAGATCTGTAATGTTGTAATTACATAGTGATGAAGGGATTCTCACATGCAGATTTCAAAATGGAGGTTAAGTTTTCATAAATATGTATGACAACATTTAATACAATCCCTAACTCACCAACTACATTAATGTTGTACTCGCAAATTCCTGTTACTGTGAAAAGCAGTCACCTTTATTGCTTTTTAAAAGTACATTAGTTTTATCCACTTCTCTGCTGATTTTCTGAAGTTTGATTGCTCTTATTTTTCCATATGTAAACATAGTTGGTATAATACATTTTCATATCCAGAATCCCAAGGAACATAGACACCTCTGTTTCAGCCAGCCTCGTGTCCCATGAGTGTTTGAACAAAGTTGTTTGTGTTCATATTTGGTCAGATAAATGTAAGGGTAGTGGTCTGTCACTTATTTTAAATAGGGATGCAAATTTTAAGAAATATTTTTAACCAATAGTCAGCTGTCTTAACAACAATTATTCTTAACAACAAAGTTATCGGTTAATCATTAATAATTTATGAAATACATTGGACGTTTTTCCATTAGAAAACCATTTGAGCCACCCATGTTCAACACAAAATCAGAATAGGCTACATTAGGAGTTAAAATAACCGATCAAGTAAACACCAAGTTACTTGAATGATAAACTAAATAACACAGAATAATGACTTAATTTAAAATTGTGGAGCTCCTCTGTCACTATGCAACAACTGGCCCAACAAAATCCAAAGTATTACACAAACCAAACAGCTGCACAACTTTCAGCTTCACTACAGGACATTAATTAGATCAGACTAGATGTGTTGGACATATCTAACAATTAATAAACATTTAATCACAATTGCTGCAACCTTCACTAGTAAATAACCTGTACGTTTATCAAATAAATATAAAACATGTTAACCCAATCTCCCCACAACGGACTTCAGTCTGACTGGTTTATATAAAATAATCTGCATACCTGATTTACATGATAGAGTTTTGTGTGTTTACTGTAGCTAACATTAGGCCAGCTGCTGGAAACAGCTGCTCAGCAGCAACTGATCCCCGGGGACGAACAATACTGTTGCTCTGACTTTATCTGTCCATTTATTCCACCACTAAAATGCATTTATACTCAAAGCAGGGGAGTGTTGCTTATAGAGTTCATCACTTTTGTGTTGGTTTTGATGGAAGAATGTGTATTAAGAGTCCTGCTGTCCGACACTCAGCTCTCAGCCTGTATTAACCGAGAAGCTGCTTCTGTTGAAGATGCTAGTTTAGCGTTAGCATGAGCCTCAGATAGCGAAACTGGACAGCCACCAGGCAACAACTCTGCGGAACTTCCACATCCTTATGCTTCATTGTTCATCAACACAACTGCCACAGTGAGCATGCTGTGATTTTTTTCTTCCTCAGAGGGCAGGGAGGTGCCTTTGTTTTACAGTTTGTGTGGCCCTTTTGGGCAGTCACCAAACACACCTATAACTCAGTCTCATTAAAAACTAAGAGGCTCCACCGAGTGGCACAACTGCATACTACAGAAAATCTACACAACATTTTCTGATAGTTACACCACATGTCCCTTGTCTTTTGCATTATTGGATCAGATATTTTTAATTGATTAAATTAAAATTAATGGCAATTAACTGATAATAGGTTAATCATTAGCATCCCTAGTTTTAAATGTATTCAGTACTTCTGAACAAACAGAACATTTTATTCTTCGTAAAATATTGAATATTCACCAACATATCTGCAGAGTTATCATTAGAGCACTAGTTGTTTTTCCTCTAACTTGTTCACTCCAGATAAAATTCTTGTAAAGATAAAGTTCTTGTTGAGCTGAAATGGTTGTGCTGCCAATTGGGAATTGGATGAAAATCAAGCTTTTCTGAGGTTGAAGACTTTTTAGCGAGTTGAACGTGATTGCCACTCCACACTTTGGTGTGCAGACATTTCATTTCAGAGGTTAACTGGCTGTCAAAAAATGGGGCTAGAGGAGAAAATTAAAAGTTCCACATGCACAGAAACACTCTTTGGAGAAAAGGATCACTTTTTATGTGGAAGGTATGGTAATCAAAGAGGGGGATAGTTCTGGGAGACGAATTTCACAGCAGCTGGCAGCCTGCTCTGTCCAGCCCAGTAAATTAAATAAAAAAGTTACTATAAATCAAGCCAGCAAGAACAAAAAAAAACCTCAGTTAGTTTTGCTTTTATGACAGGCCATATTTTGTAGAGGGGTCCAATCTACTTTTAAAGTTAATTTTGTTTTTTGTAGATGCATTTTTGATGAATAATTGCAGTCATTGCTAAACACAATGACAAGCCCTCCAAATTTGTGCAAACAGTAATTCAGTCCCAACTGCTGACTGGGCAAAAGAGGTAGAAGTATTCAGGCCAATGGGGACCACCTGACTAGGGCACTGATCTGACCTAGATGGTGCCCCGTTGCACCAAGCACAGAGTAAGACACAGAGTCAGATGTCATGAAAGACGTCATGGTCATGAAAGCCACAACAACTGGGAGGCACAAGCTATGGCAAGCTGTTTTAACATTTAATAGCTAGAATGATTTATTGAAGATATCCTTAATTCAATTTTCTAGTCAAAATGAACATTTCAGATATCCAAAATGACATTCTTCCTATCCACAGTTGTCATTTCAGATATCCAAAATGACATTCTTCCTAGGACAAATCACGTCACTTTAGCCATGTGTATTGGGCTTTCAATTTCAGATTTAGAATGAACATTCTGGATATCTGCAATACAGTTCTTACTAGGAGAAACTCTCATTTCAGATATCTACAGTCCAATTCTTACTGGTCATAACTGAAGTCGGCATTTGCTTTCAGTGAAAAATCCCACCAAAAGTGGTCACTAGATGTTGCACTACGCATGTCCTAAACTCAGAGATCATTGTTACTGAGTGATGATCAGATCAAACTATCAAACTAGGCAGTCCTGATCAAATATCAATCAAGATTATGTTACTGCATTGCCTGTTTCTCGCCTCAAATGTTTTCAGAAACCTATTTTAGTAAACTGTTTAGCTGTAAAGTGAGATCCTCACTGCCCAACATACAGTACGTTACCTATGCCAGTTACAATTTCAGATATCTAAAACTGCATTCTGGATAGGAAGAATTACACTTATGGATATCCACAATATTTATACAATTGTATTTTTCCTAGTAAAATTGAAATTGTGGATGTCCGTAATGACATTTTTACTGGTCAAAATGTATTTTTTGATATTCAAAACTACATTATGGATATCTGGAATGTTTTTTTTTTTTCATTTTGGATATCTGAAATTAGAATTATGACTAGTAAGAATTGGATTGTAGATATCTGAAATGGGACTTTCTCCTAGTAAGAACTGTATTGCAGATATCCAAAATGTTCATTCTGAATATCCAAAATGTAAATGTGAATATCTGAAACTGAAAGCTCAATACACATGAATGGCAAAAGTGACGTCATTTGTCCTAGGAAGAATTTCATTGTGGATATCTGAGATGTTCATTTTGATTAGGAAGAATTGAATTACAGGTATCTGCAATAAATATCCAGTCTAGCTATTAAATGTTAAAATGGCCACTTATACTTTTTTAAGATTTTTAGATATCTTAAATGTATTTTTGACTAGTACAATCAAAGTTGTAGATATCTTGAAGTAAAATTTCTACTAGTAAGAATGTTATTATGGATATCTTTAATTACCATTCTGACTAGTGAGAATACAATTGTGACTAGGAGAAATGCTGTCACGGATATCTAAAATGCAATTGTGGATAGTCAATGAGCCCTTTTTATGTTAAAATGGCGTCCTATTCACCTGCCAACAGAATTGAATGCAATTTGAGTTCCCTGGGGTTTTTTTTTTTTTTTTTTTTTTACAAATAGACCATTATTTAAATGTATTTTTATAAAAGCAAAATGAAAATGATTTTTTTTCACAAAATTAAATTAGCTTTCTTACTTCTGGAACTGTGCCCCTAAGTCCTGGTTTCACTTTAGCCCCTATATGCACAGACAGGGGGCATCTTCATAAAAATAAAAAAATTATATATATATATATATATATATTTGTATATATGTATCCTCAAAAGAAACAGCAGGACATGTTATTGACAGTACAGAGAAAACAAACAAACAATTAATTTTGTACTGAAGACTGAAAAAAACATTACACACATAACTTATATATATAGTCATAAATTTTAATTCACATTTGTGAATCACCCCAGGGGGGTCAAAGTCTAACATGATAAACATTACAAATTCTTATAAATATGATCATAACAAATGAGGAGATAATTAAATCAAATGTGTATTATAACTATGAGTCGTTACAGTGTCTGCAGACATTGCAGTTGGAAGAAAGTGTTGCCAAAATATGAAATAAAATGAGAGTAAAAGGAAATGGAAATTATATTAAAAAAAGTGGTTAAATCTAGATGAAAGCAGAGGGCTCTTTGTGTTCTAAATGTATAGCCATAGCGGGAAAGTGGAGAGTTTCCTTTTCTCATAGGCCAATCCTTTGTTTTTTAGGAGAATTAATGTGGTTGTGGGTGCTGTCATCTCGGTCCCCGATGTCTTCTCTTTCCTTGACATGTTGGAGAGCATCTGTCATGGAGGTCTCTGGTCGTTAGCTTGTCTGTCAGCCTCAGACAGCAGCTTGCTTGTCACTTGTCATTTCCAGCACCGTATTCAATCTAGCAGTTTACTTTGGAGACCCACTGTCTTTGTCATAAATGCCAATGTTGTTTCTGACAACTGTGGGGGGGGGGGGTGTCAGGTGGAAGGGGAGAAGAGAGACAGTGGATGTAGCCATGTGGATTTATTTTTTTAAATGTGGTGTAATGTACAACTACTTCTCACCCTGCATTGAAAAAACACACCAACTCACTGCAGACATGTGAAGGATGATCCAGGATTGTTTTTAATGATGACCTGTCAGTGACTACAAATCACAACCGGCTGTGTACTACAGAAAAAAATTACTGCTCAAATAACCTGCAGCATGTGCACGAGTTCATTCCACAGATCCATTCTAACAGTGTGGTGTTAATAAGCTAGGATTTGACCTTTTGGACATTTAACATAATTGACATTTAAGAGTAAGCTTAAAACTTCCCTTTTTGATAACTGTGGGATATTTTTCCTGAGTCAGTAGTCAATCAATCAATCAGTTTTTATTTATATAGCGCCAAATCACAACAAAAGTCATCTCAGGGCACTTTTCACATAGAGCAGGTCAAGACCGTACTCTTTAATTTACAGAGACCCAACAATTCCCCCATGAGTAAGCACTTGGCAACAGCGGTAAGGAATCATGACAATAAATCAGTAAAGATCAATAACAATGACAGACCCTTACCTCACCCTAACCCTAATCATTAAAGGCCATGAGCCATTTATTTTATTTTTACTTTATGGAGGATCCAGAAATAATGGTGACTCAAAAAAAACATATTGCAAGTTATTGAAGGTCATCATATGATGACCCCGGCCTAGACTGCCGAGGTCTTCCCATGATGCAATGAGCTAAATGGTAAACGGACTGCGTTTATATAGTACCTTTCTAGTCTTCCGACCATTCAAAGTGCTTTTACACTACAAGCCACATTCACCCATTCACACACATTCATCCACTGATGGCAGTGGCTGGCATGCAAGGTGCCAAGGAGTGTTTTTCTAATCATTCACACACATTCACACACCAATGGCACAGCCTTCAGGAGCAATTTGGGTTTCAGGATACTTCAACATGTGGACTGGAGGAGCTGGGAATCAAACCACCGATCTTCCAATTAGTTGATGACCCACTCTACCTCCTGAGCCACAGCTGTGTCCTTTCTCCTCCTCCTTCTCTCCATCTGTACGCGTTCATGTACCATTAATGCATGTTCCTAACTTGACTTCTTCCCCAGAGTTTTTGTGCTTTCTCCTCTTACAGGTTTCTATGGATCATGATCGCGGACTGCCTGGTTATGGATCATGGGCTTACATGGTTTGTGGTTGCAGACCACATGCTGCCGTGGTCCTGCTAGACACCTATGCCTGCTCTTATTATTATTAGTCATATTTCTATTATTATTATTGTTATTGTTATTACTGTTGTTGTTGTGCTTCTCTGTGTCTCTCTACCCCTCACCCCCTCCTTCTTTCTCTTTCAACCCAACCGGTCAAGGCATATGGCCGCCCACCTAGAGCCCGGTTCTGCTTGAGGTTTCTTCCCATTAAATTTTTCCTTGCCGCTGTCACCAAGTGCTTGCTCATGGAATGTTGGGTCTCTGTAAAATAAAGAGTATGGTCTAGACCTGCTCTATGTGAGAAGGTGTCCTGAGATAACTAATGATTTGGCACCATATAAATAAAATTGACTTGACTTGCTTGCCTCTGGGATTGTTACAGTTTGGGTTTACAGTAAACTGGGTCAGTTCAGGACCTGTATCTGAACAACATTTTATTTTACCAGTGAAATGATAGGTTGGAGTTTATGTTAATTTACATTAAAGATGCAATTAAATATGACAAAAAGCTGTAAAATGTGCTCCAACTTTTCTTTTTCACAAGTAAAGGGAGAAAAAAAGAGCTGTTTTAGGTGGAAACACAAATTCACTTGTAAGCAGAATTACAAAAACAAGTTTGGACTAACATTAACATTCTAATCTCATCAGATTAAAAAAAAAAACACAAACGTTCTTCAGGACCTCAGGGGTTCTGTAGAGCACAGTTCCAGCAAAGCATTATTTTTCTGGAGTCACTGTGTTCAGTGCTACTTTTGTCCATACAGTTTTCAGTTTTATCTGACAATATCTGATAGAAGTGTAAGCACTTCCTCAGCACACTATGGAGTGATGTATGCACAAGCGCATTAATGTAGGTACTTTTCAAGGAGGAGTAGAGGAATAAAAATACCAGAACACCTGCTTAGTGTAACGGGGGTCTATCTTCTCTAACTATCTATACTTCACAGTTTATACACCCTCATTAAGACTCTTTTATATTGTTAATAGTGGTGACATTATTCAGTCATTGCATTTTGTTTTGATGATGGTGGTGGACTGACAGCTGACAGTTACTAGTTGACTCCAACGAAGACACACGGACAGATGTTGATTCAATGATGAGTTGTTTATTGCTTACAAGCACTTCAGGATCTGTGAGATACAAGCCCAGTCTCCGTAAAACTATTCAGTATAAAATAAAATCATAATCAAAGGAAACAATACTAAACAATATAAATGAATGAACCTCAATAACTATTAAATGACAAATTGAAGGGCCAATGGTCTAACCTTGATCAGGATCAAAGAGTTACTATATGACAAATTACACAAAGACATCATTGACATAGATGGATCTGTACACATAGGTAATCACTCTGGATGTAACTATAGTTAGTAATAAAGTCTCTCGCAGATAGACTAAACATTAATATTTACAGGTTTCCATTTAACAGTCACACACTCACGTGGGAGATACAAGCCCGGTCTGACTTGTTTCCCCGGTGATGGGTCTTATAGCTGCATTGTTACTGTCAAGTTATGTTCTCAGACTCTGTGCGGCTTCCCCACTTGAAAGGGATTGACATATCTACCCGGAGGTCTTAACTGGATTCCATTCAATGACCAAACAGCTGTTTCTTTTTCCTCCTTTTATTTTGGCAGGCTCAGCAATCTAGCTTGTCATTAGGCATTAGGTGAAAAACGTGAATTTAGAAAACAAACAGAAAAGAAAATATACAACAATATATACGCACTTGTAAACACATCAGTGCCTTATCTCATTTAACTCATACATCTTCTCACATTAAATGTGGATAAATTTAAAGCCCAGTGCTGACACAACTCTTGCCTTAATATCAGATCCTCTATGCATTTTACTGCATTTTAACATGAGTGTTTAACACAAAGTACTTCATACTCATATTTATTTAGAATAATACCCAATTATGCAGTCCTTTAAGCCAAGGACTGCATTTTTTTCAGCCAACATAAACCCATAACAAGCTGTACTTAAACCCCAGGCAATTAACTATTATTCAAAGTTTTATCATTCATTACTTGACCACGTTTGCAACCAGAATTTACTTCAAATGTATTTAACAAACAGCAACCAATACTTTTTATCATCATTATTTCCCATATCACCAGGTTCACAAATAGATTTACAATTAAATTATTCCCCGTGCTATTAAACTAGCGCAAGTGTGGTGGAGACAGATGTCCCAACAATCAGTTATGCTAGTAACTGTGCAACATGTTAGTGCAAAGAGATCACATTTGCTCTATGTGAAAAGTGCCTTGAGATGATTGTTGTTGTGATTTGGCGCTATATAAATAAACATTGATTGATTGATTGATTGATTGATTAATTGATCAATGAAGCCTGATGAAACCAATCAGTTAAATGCTTTCATGTACCATTAAAGCATGCCTTAAGCACATAAAGACCTGGATGACCTGCAGTTTTCTACTGCTAAACTCAGATAAAACTGAAGTCATCGCGCTTGGCCCTAAACACCTTAGAAACACATTATCTAATGATATAGCTACTCTGGATGGCATTACCCAGGCCTCCAGTTCCATCGTAAGGAATCTGGGAGTTATCTTTGATCAGGATATGTCATTTAACTCCCACATAAATCAAATCTCAAGGACTGCCTTTTTTCATTTATGTAATATCGCAAAAAATGAGGCATATCCTGTCCCAAAAAGATGCAGAAAAACTAGTCCACGCATTTGTTACTTCTAGGCTGGATTATTGCAACTCATTATTATCAGGCTGCCCTAACAAGTCTCTAAAGACTCTCCAGCTGGTCCAGAACGCAGCTGCACGTGTACTGACTAAAACTAGAAAAAGAGATCATATTTCTCCCATTTTAGCTTTGCTACATTGGCTTCCAAAGCCCTTAATGGTCAGGCAACATCATATCTTGAAGAGCTCATAGTACCGTGTTATCCCACTAGAACGCTGCGCTCCCAGAATGCAGGCTTACTGGTGGCTCCTACAGTCTTTAAAAGTAGAATGGGAGGCAGAGCCTTCAGCTATCAGGCTCCTCTCCTGTGGAACCATCTTCCAGATTCGGTCCGGGGGGCAGACACCCTCTCTACGTTTAGAAGTAGGCTTAAAACTTTCCTTTCTGATAAAGCTTATAGTTAGGGCCAGCCAGGCTCGCCTTGGACCAGCCCTTAGTTATGCTGCTATAGGCCTAGACTGCTGGGGGACTTCCCATGATGCACTGAGCCCCTCTTTCCTCCTCCTCATCTCCATCTGTATGTATTCATGTACCGTTAATGCATGTTACTAACTTGGCTTCTTCCCCAGAGTTTTTTGTGCTTTCTCATCTTGCAGGAAACCCTGGGTTGCAGGCCGAGCCTTCGCGGTCCTTCACAGTCCTGTTGGTGTCCTTCCCCTGCTATTGCTATTGCTGCTGTTATTGTTATTGTTATGATTGTTGTTATTCTGTCCCACCCCTCCTCCCTCTCTCCTTCCCCCCTCTTTCTTTCTCTCTCTCAACCCAACCGGTCAAGGCAGATGGCTGCCCACCAAGTGCCGGGTTCTGCTTGAGGTTTCTACCCGTTAAAGTGGAGTTTTTCCTTACCGCTGTCACCAAGTGCTTGCTCATGGGGGAACTGTTGGGTCTCTGTAAATTAAAGAGTACGGTCTAGACCTGCTCTATGTGAAAAGTGCCCTGAGATGACTTTTTGTTGTGATTTGGTGCTATATAAACAAAAATTGAGTGATTGATTGATTGATATATAATGTCACAATGTCGGATGTTCATGTTAAAAGTAGCCGACATGTCAAATAACAAGGTAAACGTATGTAGAAGTTAGGGGTGTGCCCGAAAGGACTCCCCATAACCTGTTGTTCCCCTTCTCCTTTCCACAAAGTTACATTGTAAAAAATAGGCAATAAATGGAAAGTGCAAAGCAAGAATCGCCTATGAAGTTCTTCCCTATGTGCTACATGGTGTGCTGTCTCTGTGTTATGGGTGTATAAATAGGTAGAGGTCTGTTTGCAATGAGGTGATGAGTAGTCAACGCAGTTGTCTATGATCTGGGAGAGTCCAGTTTGAGACCCGATGTGGGGACCTCCTGCATAAGTTAGTTTATTCATGAACACTTATTGTAACCTTAATTTTCTAAAATTAGATTAAATTAAAAAGTGTAATAAAAACAAAAAGAGAAACAGGATTTTTAAGCCTCTTTCCACTTTTATTCAAATACAAATACAAATAATTTTGCTGCCTCAACAAATACAGATACAAATACAAACACTGGGCACTCTGCACATCCCTGGTAGAAGTAATCCCTGTGCATAAAAAGCAGCAACTTCAGACTGCTCTGAACGTTAAGTTTCCAATGTTTTCTTTCTACTTTCAACCCAAGCTGACATCAGCTTGTGACGGATTTCTTTATATGGACATCTGCTACACACACAGCACGCAAGTTCACTGCTTCACTTTGGGAGTAGTTACGCCAAGCCATGACTCCATTACACAGCACAGCAAAGTAAAATAAGTAGTTTACCTGTTGGAGGTGTGCTGGTTGTCTGCAGCTCTTCATAAAACATCTCACTGTGGCTGTTTCTGCTTGTACTATTCCTTCCTGTGTTATTTCTAAATAATCCGCTGAACAAATAGCTCCATATATATCTCCATATGTTGTTGTCCTTCGTTAATTCAGTGAGGAACATGTTTCACTGCCTGTAAATTCTTCACAATAAAAGTCTCCCATTATTTAGTAATTAAAAGCTTTTAATTTGAAGCAGTACAGCAGGTTGGAGTGGATTCATCAGGAGGGGGGCCTTAAAGAGACAGGAGCTAAAACCAAGTCTAAAGGGAAACTGTGTATATTGAAGGGCCAGTATGAGATAAATAAGGAGTTTTTTGAACTGTGAATCATGCAGAGCTACTGTAGTGGAGTCCAAAAATAGAAATTTAGAGTTGAAATGAGCATAAAAGGTCCTCTTTAAAGCTCAAACTATGTATTTAATGTAACATGCAAGAGGCATATCTTACATCTCATCCCCACTAAATTCAGGCATCATTAATTTCTCGTTCGGCTTGGCTGGGCTCGTAAGAGTTTGAGCTCTGTGAGTCTGTGCTATCTCTCTCCTCCCTCTGAATATTCTCTTCCTCCTCCCCCACTTCAACTCCTCTATCTGGGTTTGGAAGTATTACCGAATCATCTGTAGATACCATGTCACCATTTTGCATGATCCATTCCCTTGTACAAGATTCCACATCTCCTGGTTGCAGAATATTACTTGGAGGTGCTTTGTCATCAGATGATCCACCAGAGGACACAACATCCTCCACATCTAGAGGCAGAAAGTTGGCAGGTATGATGAGGTTTTGATTAACCATTTTCTCCTCATCATTGTGGACCTTTATGCAGTACACAGGGAGCTTGGGATCCTTTCAAGTGACCTCATAGGGGCACATTCCCATCAGTCAGCCAGTTTGTTTTTCTCCCATTCTTCCCATTCTTTCTCCCATTCTCTCTCCAGTCTTATTTGCCAGGAGTACACAGTCGCCCACAGACACACGAGAACCTTTGACTTTTTTGTCAAACTGCTGTTTTTGATATCATTGCTGTCCGGTTACATGTTGCTGGGCAACTTCCATTGGTTCCTTTGGGTCATGTTTCAGCCTAGTGGCATAGGCATGATAGTCGACCACTATCTCATCTCTCAGAGCAGACTCAAACATGCCATCCACTAGCAAATGGGGAATCCTTCCAAAGAGAGATAGAAGGTACAATTTTATGAGAATGGCAGTTGTTGATCATCTGAGGCCACTTGTTCTTCCCACGAGGGGGCAAAGCTCATAGCATACTGCCAAGGGTGTGGTTGAAGCACTCCACGCTTCCGTTTCTAGCAGGATGATAGGCTATGGAGCAGGATTTGTGAATGTGGGCTATGTTAAGGAATTCACAGATGAGCTGAGACTCAAAGTTGGAGCCAGGGTCTGAATGGATCCTCTCTGGCAGTGGTTCCCAAACATTTTGTGCTGAGCCCCCCTTTTGTGAGTAAAAATATTTTCAAGCCCTCCAGTTACATGCATACACATAAACACACTCTCGAAATGTCCTTTGCTTGCAGTCTCTTGCAGAATTTAATTAGTTTAATCAATACAGAACTACATCTTGTGTGTGATGTTAATAAAAAAAAAAAAGGAACAAGCCACTTTTAGAGTGGAAGCATTAAAAGTGACACTGCAGCACGCATGCTCTAAATTTGTGTACACATTTGAAACAGAATCAATTGATATTTGTCTCATTCATAACCACTATGGTCGCTGGGTCCTCATTTGAAGCTCCAAAATCAAAACAATTTCAGAGTTGGGGCGACAGTTTGACGCACCTCATAAAGCTTTGTTGGGCCGTGGCTACGAGTTTGGCTATCAGCAAAATGAAAATCAATAAAATTATTAATAAGAATTAATAATGACGGGGCACCACCCTGGACTCAGGGAAAAAGATTGAAGAATTCAGTCTCAAAGTGTACTAATCTATGAATTTGGGACTTTGATTAATAATTAATTTAATAACTATAAACAAATTCACCATATCAATAGCTAGTTAAGGTTGAAGGATTTGGAGTTCTTTACAGAGCAGGGGTTGGCAAAACTCATTGTTGTGCAACATTAAAACAGACAACAGGTATATCCAAAAGCATTTATTTAACAAAAGGGTAAAAGCAACACACAATACTAATCTAGCTAAGTGTACTAGCTATATACAAGTGTGAGAGTGTTTGTGTGTGTGTGTGTGTGTGTGTGTAGGGAAGACAATAGCAAGATGGCTGCAGTCACCTGGTGACTTAGCACATGGCATGCCGACAATTTGGCTGATAAAGGGAACTACAGGGATAAAAGGCCAGACCATGTGGTGTCTTGAACCACATGTGCTGCCTGAACCAATCGGTGTAGGCTAAAGGTGCCAGGTTAAAATGAGGTTAGTTGCATGCAAGGCCTAGTTACTGGATGTAACATGTGTTAAACATGCTAACATTAACCTAGCGGTGTGGCTATGCAGTAAGCTGACTATAGGCAACAAGGACATCACAACAACATTTCAATGTATAACCTTAACCAAATCAATACACGTACAGTACATTGTTTGAGTTAAACATTCTTGCTTAGCCGTACTATGTTTTACTGTGCTGCTAGGCTATGCCCAGTTGTTACCAGTCCATGAAGGAAGAGATGCTTTGTGGTGTCCTGCTTTGTAGCCGGTGAATCCATGGGTGAGTCAGGCTGAGAAGGCTTTGGCTCTGAAGCTGAAAGATGCAGGTGTTGCTGGGGAGACAGCACTCCAGTCGTGCAGAGGGCCCAGGTCACTCCTTTGTGTAGAGTTAGCGGCAAGCTAACTCCATTTCGCGGCTCCTGTACTTGTTAAACTGGCCAGCAGACTTGTGTGTTAGCTGCTGGCACAAGGAAACTTAGTTTCTGAGTCTTAGACAGGCTCTCGCGTCTTCTGCTGTAAAGAAGAAAGTGTGTTTCTGCTGTGAGCAGGCCACACAAGAGAGCAGAGAGCTGCTCCAGCAGCTGCTGGAGGTGTGAAAGACCAAGCTGCTGCTCCTGCAGCTGAAGGAAAAAGAGGGCAAGGAGCTGCTCCTGCTGCAGCTCGTGGAGAAAAGAGAGAGATAAGAGGGGAATCTCTAGTTTTGATAACCTGGATCCATGGGTGGAGCTTCACACTTTGGGTGCAAACCCCCAGGGCTCAGGTTTCTTGGAGTCTTGAAACATGTGGTAAACTGTGGTCCACATGTAGTCCCAACAGCTTTTAGTGCGTGTTCGGCCATTAAAAACAGTAGGTGTACTTCAAAACGCGGGCGTCAGACGCTTCCAGTGCGTTTAAGCCTTTACTATGACTCGCAATCAAATGCTCTAACCTTTATTGATTCATTGTCATATGGTGCATAATCTCATGGTTTGTGATTCATAGTCATACACTGATGAGTCATAGTCATATACTGGTGATTCATAGTTGTCTTGTAATTACCAACTTATTGATCAACAAAAATTTCCCACAATGTGCAAAGAATGTGGAGTTGTAAGGGGTGCACAGAAACTGTGTCAAGTAAGTCCAAGCTTTTGCATCACTACAAGTTAAAGCATCCACATTTTGGATATAGTTCTCGCTTTCCATGTACATACCTGCACTGTCCATGCACATTTAAGACGAATCAATCAATCAATTCAATCAATTTTTATTTATATAGCGCCATATCACAACAAAAGTCATCTCAAGGCACTTTTCACATGGAGCAGGTCAAGACTGTATTAACATGCATATCAAGCCACATTTCAGGTGATAATATTAGAGAGCACTCAAGTCTAATTGAATTATGGTACATGATAAAGATGTAAAGTGACTTTGTACATGAGAGCAATGTTATGAGGAGCATTTCAGTGAGCAGGTATTGAACACAGAACTTTGTCATCTAATGGGGAAAGCTGATCATGAGAACAGTGTTCCAAAACACTGAGCCAACAGACATTCCTTAAAATGGGAGAAAAAAGTTCCGCTTTTGTTGAGGAAAATTTAAAAAAAACTAGAGCTTGGAGCTCAGAGATTTGTACATCATTAGTGAAAGCAAGACTAGCTTACTATGAGAATGAATGATATATATAAAAAGTGTTTGAAGGAAGAGAGGATCTGTAAGTTAAAGGAGCTGGAGTAAGAGGAGACACACATCCTGCAGATAGTATTGCAGTCAATGAGAGCAGGACAGGGACTCCCTATCAATTAAGGTTTAGATCTCAAAAACTATATGTCCTATGTGAAATGTATTTACATTTTAAGAGAGAAGAGGCTTGTGGCAACATACTGAGACAAAATATGTGCTTGAGGAGTTAAAACTGTGGGAGTGAGACCTGAACATTTTAAAGTTTTTATGGCCTCTGTAGGATAAGGGACGTCTGAGCAGTTGAGTGTCAAAGTGACAAAGGCTCCAACTTAGTTGGACAATTCCTCCCATAGACCACCATTATAAATGTTAATACTTTAAAAAATTATATAAAATCACTGTAAGATGTTACAATAAAGTACAATACAAGCAAACATCTGCTGAATGAGCTGCACAGAGCTTACTTTAACATTATTACCTAAAATGTGGATTGATATGCTTGTTAAACACATCTTTTCCTGTGCTAAACAGGATGGGTGAGTAGTACAGTGGTTTAAGCTCATGTCACTTATGAACTTCTTTTTAGATCCAAAGGTTGTGAGCTCGAGCCCTGCTTAGGGCAGAACTCAGTAGAGTTGAAGGATGAAGGAGTACAGGTGATGTCAATCTGCTAAATGAAACTGCTACTGATAAATTTCATGCAATTGACAGACTAAACACCAAAATCTGGCCTGACATTGCTGTATGACATGTTAGCTCAGTGCATAGCATGTCTGTCTTACAAACATGAGGGTGTAGGTTCAGTTCCACCCATTGCTGATTTTAATCTTGGTAGATTTTTCAATAGTGTTCAGCTTCCAGTTATGCAGTCTAAATCCACTTTCAGCAATCACACGCAGTTTCTACAGAAACTGCATTTTCTAGTTAATTTTAATGTTTTAAAAAATTATATAAAATCACTGAAACATTTTACATTTCAGAAAAATACAAGCACACATCTGCTGAATGAGCTGCACAGATTGACAGTTGAATGGTTTTTTTAGTACAAAGTATGCAGCAGTTGAAAAGATTAATTAAAGACAACCGAATTGCAGAAATATCATGTTATAAAGTTACTTTAGCGCCCTCTTTGGGGAGAATTTTATGAAATGTAAGACATTTCTATAAGAAGTAGAAAATTGCAGGTCATCCAGGTCTTTATGTCCTTAAGGCATGCTTGGAGTTTGTTTAACTGATTGGTTTCATCTGGCTTCATTGATAAATATAATTGGGTATCATCTGCATAACAATGAAAATTTATGGAGTGTTTCCTAATAATATTACCTAAAGGAAGCATATACAAGGTGAATAGAATTGGTCCAAGTACAGAACCTTGTGGAACTCCATGTCTAACCCTTGCCTTCATGGAGGATTCATCATTAACATGTACAAACTGAAATTGGTCTGATAAATAGGACTTAAACCGGCTTAATGCAGTTCCTTTAATGCCAATTAAATGTTCCAGTCTCTGCAAAAGGATTTGATGGTCGATTGTGTCGAATGCGGCACTAAGATCTAACAGGAAGAGTATAGAGACAAATCCTTTGTCCAATGCAGTAAGGAGGTTATTTGTGACTTTCACCAGTGCTGTCTCTGTGCTATGATGCGCTCTAAATCCTGACTGAAAATCCTCAAATAAACTATTGTTATGTAGAAAGTCACATAACTGATTAGAGACTGCTTTCTCAAGGATCTTAGAGAGAAATGGAAGGTTAGATATAGGTCTATAATTGGCTAAAATGCCTGAATCAAGAGTAGGCTTCTTAAGAAGAGGTTTAATTACAGCTACTTTAAAGGACTGTGGTACATAGCCTGTTACTAAAGACAGATTGATCATATCTAGTAAAGAAGTGCTAACTAAGGGTAAGGCTTCCTTAAGCAACCTAGTTGGGATGGGGTCTAAGAGACAGGTTGATGGTTTAGCTGAACAAATCATTGAAGTTAGTTCAGAAAAGTCGACTGGAGAAAAACAGTCCAAATATATGTCAGGATTTACAGCTGTTTCTAAGGTGCCTGTGTTTGGGGAGAGAATGGTGCCTATTGAGGGCAGGAGGTGGTTAATTTTGTCTCTAATAGTTAGAATTTTATCATTAAAGAAGCTCATAAAGTCATCACTACTGAGAGCTATAGGAATACATGGATCAATAGAGTTATGACTCTTTGTCAGCCTGGCCAAAGTGCTGAAAAGGAACCTAGAGCTGTTTTTATTCTCCTCTATTAATGCTGAGTAATAGGCGGCTCTGGCATTACAGAGAGCCTTCCTATATCTTTTAAGACTATCTTGCCAGACTAAGCGAGATTCTTCCACTTTGGTGGATCGCAAAATCCTTTCCAATCTTCGCGATGTTTGCTTTAATTTGTGGGTTTGGGAGTTATACCAAGGAGCTAACCTCTTATGTTTTATTATTTTCCTTTTTAAGGGGACGATGGAGTCGAGTGTTTTTCTTAATGCGCCTGCAGCACTATCAACAAGATTATCAATTTGGGAGGGACTAAAGTTAACATAAGAGTTCTCTGTAGTATTGAGACATGGCACTGAATTCAGTACTAATGGAACTGCTTCCTTAAATTTATCTACAACACTATCAGATAGACATCTAGTGAGGACATTTTTGTCTAATGGTGTGTAATTCAGTAATAGGAATTCAAAAGTTATTAAAAAATGATCTGATAGAATAGGATTTTGTGGAAAAATTATTAAATGTTCAATTTCAATCCCATAAGTCAGAAAAAGGTCTAGGGTGTGGTTAAGACAGTGAGTGGGATTATTTACACACTGAGAGAAGCCAATTGAGTCTAATAATGAGATAAATGCAGTACTGAGACTGTCATTATCGACGTCCACATGAATATTAAAATCACCTACTATAATTACTTTATCTGTACTAAGGACTAAATACGACAAAAACTCTGAGAATTCAGATAGGAATTCAGAGTACGGGCCAGGAGGACGGTACACTATAACACATAGAACTGGCTGTAAAGTTTTCCAGGTTGGGTGAGAGAGACTAAGAACAAGGCTTTCAAATGAGTTATAATTAAATTTAGGTCTAGGGTTGATGATTAGGCTTGAGTTGAAAATGGCTGCAACTCCTCCTTCTTGGCCAGTGTCTCGAGAAATATGAGTATTAATATGATTGGGGGGAGTGGATTCATTTAGGCTGACATATTCTTCATGACACAGCCAGGTTTCAGTAAGACAAAATAAATCAATATGATCTGAAATTAAATCGTTTACTAATACTGCTTTAGATGACAGAGATCTAATGTTCAAGAGTCCACATTTAATTATCTTATTTTGTTGTACTATTGCAGTAGTGGTTTTAATTTTTACTAGATTTTTATGAATGACTTCCGATTGGTGAAATCAGGAGTCGTTGCAGCTGGCATCGATGACAATCGTACCATATTTACGTTTATTCTTAGCCAGCAGTTTTAAATTTGACTCAATGTCACCCGCTCCGGCCCCAGGAATACATTTAACTATGGCTGCTGGTGTCGCTAACTTGTGGCTGACTATGGAGCTGCCAATAATCAGAGTTTGTTTCTCAGCGGGTGTTTCACTGAGTGGGGAGAACCTGTTTGAAACGCGAACTGGTTGGTAGTGAACCGTGAGCTTCGGCTATGCTTCCTTCGGACAGTCACCCAGCCACCCTGGCTTCCCGGCTGCTCAGGAGCTACCAGGGGAGTGGGAGCTACGCTAGGTTGGCCCGCACCGGATACTGGTGGCTGGCTAACTACATTAGCTGCTGATTGTTTTTCCATGGTGCGGAGTCGCGCTTCCAATTCATTAAGAAGAATGCCCTTATTGTCTACTAATGTAAAATCCACTCCACAGGGGTCACTCACAAAGAGGAAGCAATATTCAGTTGCCACTTTTGTGCTTGTAATGATTTAGCATCAGAGAGGGATTATTCTGCTCACATAAATGCACATCTCAAAAGAAATGAGATGGTCATCTGTATGTTTTTAGGCTGTGACTTTAAAACAAACATTTATTGTACATTTAAATCACACAAAAACCGAAAACACTGCCATCACACATTGGCTGACCTTCATCTGTGAATGAATTGGGGGAAAACAGTCAGGAGTGTGTAGAGCAGCCAGATACTGCCATTCCATCAAATAGTCATTCTCATACCGATGCATATTCACACTATGTTATACATGCCAGCAGTGTGACGAGGCGCTGAGAGTGTATTCTGAGCTGAGTGTTTGGGATTTTTTCTGGTTGCTGAGAGTTGAAAAATGTTCAACTTTGGGTAAAATTGACTCATCACGGTCACTTTTCACCCAGCAGTCCAATCACAGTATATGAGGAGTGGGACAAATACCACAAAGACCAACAGTCACTTCAAGTACTGATCAATGGCTGAACAATGGCAACAATGGGGGAAAACTTAATACCGTTGGTCTCTGAGTATTCATATCTGTACCAGATGACATCCCTGGACTACCACAATATCAGTATGAAAAATAATGCTTGGAGGAACATTTTGTTTCAGTCAGAGGGGGAAGTACATGTCCATCCTCAACTTCCTGGAGCCATACATCCAGGACATCAAGACCTCTACCAATTTCAGGCAGAATAGGTTGTGTGATGAGTATGTCAATGTAGAGGCTCTCCTCAAGTCCCTAGTAACACCAGTGGAATTAATGTAACATACTACAGGTGCATCTCAATATAAAAGGGCTGACATACTGGATTTAAGTCTGTGTTGAGAATTGTAAGGATTCACATTATTTCTGTCAAAGGAAGGAATTATTATTATTATTATTATTATTATTATTATTATTAGTAGTAGTAGTAGTAGTAGTAGTAGTAGTAGTAATAGTATATTTTATTAGTGTACATTATTATTTATTATCATTTTAATTTTTCTGATTTGTCCCCCACAGACAACAGATGAGAGCACACTTTCATCTGAGCCCCTGACCCAGGCAATACCATACAGCCCAGATCACCGTGCACTTCTGAAAGACCTGCTCGCCATACCCTAGCTCTGAAGAGAAGGGCCGAGCCAGATGTGTCTGAGTATCAGCGCTGTGTCCTTAATGCCATTAATAATCAGCCAGACAAGGAGAAGCATTTTCTTTTGAATTTAGCTGGGGCTTTGAGATGCCTTCCTCCCCACAGTCAATCAGAGGTTAAAATCAAATTCCAACAGATTTTACATGAAGCAGAATTTAGTTCTGACCATCAGTAAAACACACATACAGACTCACAGGACCTGAATAAATATGTAGCAGTAAGTTCATGTTTTATTCCTGTTAGCACTTTATTTATTTATGAATCTGTACTTGATATTTAAAAAATGATTAAAATGATTCACATACAGACACATGACCTGAATAAAAATATAGCAATAGCTTTATTGTATATATTGACACTTTTGTTATTTATGAATCTGTACTTCATTATTAAAAATATTAAAGTGATTCTTTCTTCCCAGTAATTTATTGCTGCCAAAGGAAATATGCTAATGTTGGATTTGGCAGGAGTACGTTTGGTTATTAGTAATAATTAATAATTATCAGAGACAATCATGAAGGGACACAAACTGTTGGATCTGTGAGGAGCATGGCTGCTTATTAGCAATAATTATAATGATAATTATTAATAATCAAAATTAATAAAAGTATTAATATGAATTTATCATAACGGGGCACCACTCGAAAAACTGGGAACAATATCCAAACAATAAGGTAGTCTCATAAAAGAGTTTACATAGAATGCTAATATCTGAGGGATATCAACATTCACAGGTGAACAAAGCAGGTTTGAACATCAGTTGACATCAGTTGCTGAAATCCAGCAATCCAGCAATCTGTCTCTGTGGCTTGGGAGCTGGGGAAGATGAGTCTTTTTCATGTTGCGTCTCGGCCTCTCCTAGACGGGGCATAGCACAAACTAATGGGCAATTAATAAGCATTTATTATTTTGAGCTACAGCAATTTAGCTTTTCTGTCTTCTTAAGCTTAAAGAGTGCAGCTTAACAACTGACAGCTTTGGACTCATATACTAAAGCTACTAAAGTTCACCGATACATTGGTCTAAAATTATTGTATTTACAATGCATCTATATATACATACACCATATATAAGGAGAACTGATTTTATATAACAAAAACTGACTTTATATAATAAGGAATAATTTTCTTACGATTTACAATCACTTTTACTTTGCCCTTCTTTTGTTTGTTGTTAAGCTGTTGTCAATGAAACTGCATTAAAGGTGTTAATTGTAATATATCAGCAGGGAGGGTTGAGTTTAATTACTTACTATGCTTGCCATCCTCACCATCACTGTCTCTTTTTCTCTGCCTCTCCTGACCGCACACTCACTACGCATACAACTTACTCACTGAGCTAATCCTTAAAGGAGTTACGCTACTCTCATAACAGTAGCTTAACAGTACTGGTGAATATAAAAAGTAGTAATTTTTTTTCTCTCTACAGTTGAGGAAATTATTAAATTTGAGAATATACAGTACAAAAATGCTGAACTTTCAAATCACATTGAAAATTCCTGTGTCGAGTTTGAACCATAGGGCAACTTTCTAAACTCTGTCTGAACTTGATTAACTGTAGCCTGTGTGGAGCTAGAATTTTCTGCCTGTGCTTGTTGGGTTTCCTCCTACCCCAGTGAAAATGTTTGGTATTAGAAATATTCCTGTCACTGGCCCTGACCACTGGGCATTAGGACATAAATTGTGTTTTACAATTTGTTCATTCCCTGAATTTTTTTCTGCATATTATATTATAATATGTTGTAAAGCCTGACAATACTGTTATAATAGTGTGCACCTGCTTCTTATATTGTATGTGTGACTGAATTTTGAGAAAGTAAAGCCATGAAGACTTACTTGCTCAAAGATTAAAGCACTGATGATTTGAGTGTGCAGTCACTGTCTTTTGTGTCTCTGCACAGCATGGTGTGTGTGTGATAATTACTCATGTGTGGACATGAATCTGTTTACACAGTCACCTTGTAGGGACTCTCCTCCCCTTTAGGGAGTGTGTGTGTGTGTGTGTGTGTGGTTTCTTCTGATGAATATTGGCACTGAAGGTGAATGACAACGCCAGAGCCCCATTAGTGTGAGCATCTTGCTCACAGTCAAAAAGAACTGTCTTTCCATATGTAGCTGGGGGCAGATGGTTGTGCCATCACGGAATCTGGCCTGGTGTGCATGAGTGCGTGTATGTACAGTATGTTAGTGTGTCATTGTCTGTCCAGCTGGGTGTATATTGGTGGGGCTTGGTGGGGGTTGTTAGGCAGCCAAGAGAAACATTGCTCATCTATTTATCTGCATGGTTTCACTTCTGTATGTATTTCAGGATGCCTGAAGACACACAAGTTGCAAAAGAAAGATGTTCTTTCATCCTCAACTGTTAATAAGGCAATATCTCCACTCTGTGAGAGTGTGTATTGACACAGCCGAGTCTCCTTTGAATTATCTTCAAATACTCTGCATTCTGAATATTTGCGTATTCATTACAGTTTGGCAATGTAAGGTGGATTTAATGTAGTGCAAGCTAAGAACATAAAAGTCAACACTTAACACCGACTGTTCATGTCCCATCTCATAATATTAGTCAGTGTTGACAATTTTATTATTTAACCATCACTGCCATCTTTCTCTAACCCTAACCACATGGTTTTGGTTACCTAACTATACCTAAAATAGAAATAAACTTCAGAATTGAATGCAAATATAACTAGTCTATGCATTATTTGCAAGAGCTTGCCATTTTGTAAAATCCTAACAATATTTTTTCCACATGATGAAATCACTTCTTTACAAATATCTGGGGGACTGTCATTCTTTGGGCTGTCTTTTCAAGAAGTGCTGACTTCAGAGTATTGGCTCCAACAAGCTCAACCAATACAAAGCTCAGCAGAGCATTTCAAACCTCAACTGAAATAAATTCACCCACTGTCACAGGTTGACCCTCTACTAACATGTTTGCTTCATTTCTGCCCATTTACATGTATCCCAGTACCACCTCTCCTCTCATTTCAGACTCTGTCATTCTTCATCTGTCCAGCAGCTGTCCTCAATCCTTTCCGCCATTCCCTGGTCCCAGCACATCTACCCCTCATTACCCCTCGCGTATACTGTATGTACCAGTCCATCAGCCCTTGCCCTCTGCTAGATTGTCTTCTTGTGTGTGTTCATCTTAGTGTTTGTGGTGGAATAATTTCCATGTGTAAATAATTATGCCAGTGTCTTCGCAGGGACAGTGTACAGGTGGTTAATCATTAAGAATCATGGAAAGGTCAGTGCTCATGATATCTGATTATTTGTTTATGACTTTTGATTACTAAAGGCCACAGGCCCTGTTTTTATTTTTAATTTAGAGAAGTTTGAGACACCATTGTTTCCAAACTGAATCATATTTGAATCATTGCCAAAATGTCAAGGTCACTAATGATGTCACGGTGGTGAGAGCTTTACTGGAAGCGATGTCACCAGGGGAGGAGCTTACAAGGGAGTCTTGGAAACAATGGTGGGAAATTCTGGGATTTGGTAAAATGAGGAGGAGCCCTAGAAAATCAGATAAGATAGGCTCTACAATAGGAGGAGTCAGACAGACTGTTTCCTTCCCGCCTGTGTTAGATTTCGCCTTTGTGACCAGATCTTTGCCTGCCCCACTCAGACTTGTTTGCTTTTCTCTCTGCATGCCTGTTGCTGACCTTGGTTGTCTGATTACCAGTAAAGTGACTTTTGATTTTACATGTCTGTCCTGCTTTTGGGTCCACCTTGCCAGTCAGTCGTTTCAGTACAGTCTGGCCAAGAATGGACTGAGCAGGCGCCAACTCTGTTTGTGATGCTATGGCTGCTCAAGCAGAATCCAGCAGCATGAACAGTTACTTTCTGCAGTCACAGGAGGTCTTCAGGAGTTCGCCAACTGCCACAAGCGAACTCTGGAAACCATCGCTTAGGAGATCCAGTAGCTTGCCACCAAGCTCTCTCCTTCAGCCGCTCGTTCTGCTCCTCCTCATCAGTCCTCTGGATTGGACCTCATTTGTTACCTCCAGAACGTTACACTGGTGATGCGGTTCCTGCCGCCCCTCTCTCATTCAGTGCTTCCCTCAGCTGTTCCTACTGAATGTTCCTGCATGAATTTCCTTATTTCCCAGCTCACAGGAAAAGCCTGCGACAGCCAAGAAGGGGAACAGCTGACTCTGAGGGACAATCCCAGTTTGCAGCACTGTTAATCTATTTTCTACTAAACTGCAAAAAAGTCTGTCACACCAGCTTGAGAGGCAGCATAGAATCTTCTCACTCTTCAGCAGGTGGAAGGAGAGTAGTGGACTATTCTACTGAGTTCTGGAATCTGGTGGCTGAGAGTGAGGTGAATTCTAATTTCTTTGGTGCCTACTACAGCAAACTCTCTGACATTATCAAGGAAACAGCGGTGGAGGGAGAGAGACTTACCCTTAACCATAACCCATAACCTAGAAGTCCCCTCTTGTCCCCTGCTTCAAGCTCAGATGATTCTTCCAGATCAACCTTTCACCACCTTCATGGATTCAGGGACTGACAAGAGCTTCATGGACACTCAACTGGCCAAGCAACTAAGTCTGTAGCTCATTCCAGTGATTGCGATTTGCCCAGCTGGGTCACCCATCAGACCTCCTCCATCAGTTTTGTCATGTCAGGTAACCTAATTAAGTTTTCACTTGCTTGATTCACTTCAGTTACCTGTTATTCTGGGTTTTCCTTGGTTACGGCAGCATGATCCACACATAGACTGGTCCCCCAAAGTTATTATTAGCTGGAGTGAATATTGTCATGCCTCTTGTTTCAAATCTGCCACATCTTCTGCTCCTGCTGATACTCCTTCTCCTGAGTTTCCAGATCTCCCCAGGGTGCCCTCTGACTATATGGACCTCTTCAACAGGGCTCGGGCTATGTCGTTGCCCCCTCATCAACCCTGTGACTGCTCTATTGACCTGATGGACACTGATCCCCCCAAAGCTCCTCTGTACTCGCTCTTTATCCCTGAAACCAAAGCCGTTGACCATACATTGAAAGCTTCCTTGCTGCTATCAATCAAACAATCAATTTTTATCAATCAATGTTTATTTATATAGCGCCATATCACAACAAAAGTCATCTCAGGGCACTTTTCACATAGAGCAGGTCAAGACCATATTCTTTAATTTACAGAGACCCAACAATTCCCCCATGAGCAAGCACTTGACGACAGCGGTGAGGAAAAACTCCCCTTTAACGGGTAGAAACCTCAAGCAGAACCCGGCTCTTGGTGGCCGGCCATCTGCTTTGACTGGTTGGGTTGAGAGAGAGAAAGAGAGAGGGAAAGGGGGAGGGGGGACAGAATAACAACAATCATAACAACAACAACAACAACAGCAGCAACAGCAACAGCCAGGGAAGGATGCCATCAGGACTGTGAAGGACCGCGAAGGCTCGGCCCAGAACCCAGGGTTTCCTGTGAGATGAGAAAGCACAAAAAACTCCGGGGAAGAAAGAAGCAAAGTTATTGACATGCATTGATGTTACATGAATGCATAGAGATGGAGAGGAGGAGGAGGAGAGAGGAGCTCAGTGCATCATGGGAAGTCCCCCAGCAGTCTAGGCCTATAGCAGCATAACTAAGGGCTGATCCAAGGCGAGCCTGGTCAGCCCTAACTATAAGCTTTATCAAAAAGGAAAGTTTTAAGCCTACTCTTAAACATAGAGAGGGTGTCTGCACCCCGGACCGAATCTGGTAGATGGTTCCATAGAAGAGGAGCCTGATAGCTGAAGGCTCTGCCTCCCATTCTACTTTTAAAGACTGTAGGAACCACCAGTAAGCCTGCATTCTGGGAGCGCAGTGTTCTAGTGGGATAATACGGTATTATGAGCTCTTCAAGATATGATGGTGCCTGACCATTACGGGCTTTGTAAGTTAGGAGAAGGATTTTAAATTCTATTCTAGATTTTACAGGAAGCCAATGTGGTGAAGCTAAAATGGGAGAAATGTGCTCTCTTTTTCTAGTTTTAGTCAATACACGTGCAGCTGCATTCTGGACCAGCTGGAGAGTCTTTAGAGACTTGTTAGGGCAGCCTGATAATAAGGAATTGCAATAATCCAGCCTAGAAGTAACAAATGCGTGAACTAGTTTTTCTGCATCTTTTAGGGACAGGATGTGCCTCATTTTTGCGATATTACGTAAGTGAAAAAAGGCAGTCCTTGAGATTTGATTTATGTGGGAGTTAAAGGACATATCCTGATCAAAGATAACTCCCAGATTCCTTACGGTGGTGCTGGAGGCCAGGGTAATGCCATCCAGAGTAGCTATATCATTAGATAATGTGTTTCTAAGGTGTTTAGGGCCAAGCACAATAACTTCCGTTTTATCTGAATTTAGTAGTAGAAAATTGCAGGTCATCCAGGTCTTTATGTCCTTAAGGCATGCTTGGAGTTTGTTTAACTGATTGGTTTCATCTGGCTTCATTGATAAATATAATTGGGTGTCATCTGCAAAACAATGAAAATTTATGGAGTGTTTCCTAATAATATTACCTAAAGGAAGCATATACAAGGTGAATAGAATTGGTCCAAGTACAGAACCTTGTGGAACTCCGTGTCTAACCCTTGCCTTCATGGAGGATTCATCATTAACATGTACAAACTGAAATCGGTCTGATAAATAGGACTTAAACCAGCTTAATGCAGTTCCTTTAATGCCAATTAAATGTTCCAGTCTCTGCAAAAGGATTTGATGGTCGATTGTGTCGAATGCGGCACTAGGGATAGATGCTAGCATCATCTATCCCTTCTCCTCTCCAGCCGGTGTGGGCTTCTTCTTCATGGAGAAGGACAAGACTCTTTGACTCTGCATAGACATATACTGTGAGCTAAATTACTTAACAGTCAAAAAGGTAACCTATTCCTCTCATTTCTTCAGACTTCTGTTTCTAGGTGACACCATTTTGACCAAATTTGACCATAATGCCAATAATGCCAATAATACCATCATCTAGTAAGAATCAGGAAGGGTAGATGAAATGAAAACCACATTTTAACACTCCTAGTGGTCACTACAAGTACCTGGTAATTAGTATTGGACTGGCCAATCCACCTGCCACATTCCAGGCTTTGCTGAACAATGTTTTAGGGATATGCTTAACCAGTTTGTCTTCTTCTAATTAGATGACATCCTTATTTCTCCAAGAAGAAGGAGGAGCATGTGAAATGTGAGTTCCATGCCCCTATGGTTTCCTTCTCAGGGTTCATCATCTCTGTGTGGAGCATCCAGATGGATCCTGCCAACATTCAGGTAGTTATGAACTAGCCCTGCCCTTCCATCCGAAAGGAGCTGCAGAGATTCCTAGGGTTTGCCAGTCACTGGTAAAAGATTCTCACAAACAACATCCTGTGCCTTCAACCTGCCATGGCAATTGGTTGTTCATTTCAGCTCCACTTTGCTCTCAGGTCTTGCAATGGGCCCATGTTTCCCATCTCACATCATCTGGGTGTTGCAGTCACCTTGTCATTTCTATGGCAGCACATTTAGTGGCCCTCCATACACGCTGATGCTCAGGAGTTCTTTGCTGCTTGCCAGGTGTGCGCTCAACCCAAAGCCCCATGTTATGACCCGGCTAGTCTCCTTCACCCACTTCTGGTGCTTGAGTGAACCTGGTCCCACATCTCTTTGGATGTCGCCACAGGGCTTCCCCCCTTGGGGGGTAGCACTACCATACTTATGCTGTGCATTGGAAGTCTGCTCATTTCATTCCTCTGTCTAAGCTACCATCTGCTAAGGGGACAGCAGAAGTAATGTACAACATGCAACATGTTGCCTCCATGGATTCCCCAAAGGCACTGTGTTGGACTGAGGTCCACAGTTTACCTCCTGCTTCTTCTCCTGCAGAAGTTCTGCAAACTCATCAGTTCATCTGTCAGTCTGTCCTCAGGTTTTCATCCCTAGTCTAATGCTCAAACAGAGCAAAGGAACAAGGAGTCGGAGCAAGCACTGGGTGACAGTGGCAAGGAAAAACTCCCCTTTAACGGGAAGAAACATTAAGCAGAAATCCAGCCTAGAAGTAACAAATGCATGGACTAGTCTTTCTGCATCTTTTTGAGACAGGATGTGCCTGATTTTTGCAATTTTATATAAGTAAAAAAAGACTGTCCTTGAAATTTGTTTCATCTGGGAGTTGAAGGACATATCCTGATCAAAGACAACTCCCAGATTCCTTACAGTGGTGCTGGAGACCAAGGTAATGCCATCTAGAGTAGCTATATCATTAGATAATGTCTGTGTAAGGTGTTCAGGGCCAAGCACCATAACTTCAGTTTTGTTTGAGTTTAGTAGCAGAAAATTTCAGGTCATCCAGGCCTTTGACCTTAAGGCATGCTTGGAGTTTAGTTAACTGATTGGATTCATCCATTTTTATTGATAAATATAATTGGGTATTGTTGGCTCTCATACTCCATGTGGATGTGCAGGCCTGCATGCAGTCTTAAAGCCTGATAACAAGGCATGGCACCAGTGAAACAAAGGGAGTCCAAAATGGACTTTATCTCCCAATATGCACTGCTCAGTTCACACCTGGGTGTTAAATCCGGAAACTCTCGTCTCTCATTGGCAGAGACACTCCAACACCAGAGGAAGTCACAGCGGCACAGCCATGATGTCACCACCCCTTGGGAGGTTCTCCCCTTGCTGGACGAGACAAGACATCACCCTTTCTCTGTAACACTCACTGACTGGATCAGCTGTGAAACTCACTGACAGTGCAAGGATGGCCCCATCAGCATCCAAGCCGAGGCACCAAGTTGGACCAAAGTTGGACTGAAACACATACCCTTTTCGCTTTCTGAAGTAACCAAGTAAGAGGTTAAGTCTAGGCAGAGTTAGGTCATATTGTGTGTTATTTTCAGCTTCAGTGCTGTTGGTAGTTTTAGCTTTTTAAGCTTTATTGCTCATGTTTGTTGTGTCAATTAATGGGCCGCCAAGTCCCTTTGTGCTGCTTTACTCTGAGGAGTATTTGAAGTTTTCTGCTTGTTTAGTTGTGTTTACCACACTAGACTGTTTTGTGTTCGTCCCACTCGGGACTGCTATGTTTGTGCCACTGTGAGTGAGAAAGTAAGTTGCTTTCATAGACTGTAAAAAATATGGATGTAGTCACCGTGATGTCACCCATTGGTTTGCAAACTACCGTTTTGAAGCCTTGAGTGTAGCGATTTGACCATCACCATCTTAGATTTGGCCGTAACCATTTTTGATTTTTGGAGCCAGAAGTGACTGTATTTGAATGAGAGGGTGTAGCTGACCATACAGTCTCTGACCATAGCGCTAGCTGCTAGCTTGGTTAGCACGGTGCATTTACAATCCATGGTTAACAGTGATAATATTAATGCTAATTGTCGCTAGCAAAAAACAGGTCTAAAACCATTAAAACAAAACGTACTCAGCAGAGAGACTTATCATCCGACATTCATTGATTTTATTACAACCAAACGCTAAACAAGACTTTTTTAGGTGACCACAATGTTACAATTAACTTTAGTGAACTGAAAACACACTGTGAAATAGCAGCAGCTACGCCCATACGCAATGGTTACATTACGTAAGCAACATTGTCGCTGTGGTGGTAACTTGTCAAAGCACAATGTAGCCACGCCCTAAAGCATACACTGCTTTATCATCTATTTTACCCTAAATTGGGCCATAATTTGCAAAATGAACATCATGCTGTATTGAAGAAGACTTGAAACTAGCAATTGAGACCATATACTCATTAGGAAACAGTTTACTGAAGTAATAAATCAAGAGAGAACTTCATCATTCTCTCATAGACTTCCATACAGTTGGACTTCTTTTTGCAGTCAGTGGAGTTGCCCCTGATGGCTATTAGAATGCAGATTTTTGGCACTTCTGCATTGGCTTCATTTTTCAGCCCCGGAGGTTGTCACTTGCTTGTTTTGTCGATCAGAAATCAGACAACATGTGTTGCAGACTGCCGTCCATATGCACGCTCTCTGTAGATAAAGCAACCGCTTCTCTCCCACCCCACAGTTGCTTTCCTTCCTCTTTCTTCCCTCTTGTTACTAACTCGCACACACGCACACACACACATCTTCTTACACATCTAACGGTCAGATAACGTGGGACACATTTTTTATGAATAGTCATTTATTAATTAAAAAAAACAAAACAAAATTGTATTTACAAAACTGAATTTCGTACCAGTGTTCAGCCATGTTCATTTGCAATGATGGTCCCAAAGACACTTCTTTTCTTCTGAAAAGTAAAGATGAACATCACACTTGCTGCATGGCATGTTGGTTTATCCTTTATTGCAGTGTCTGCAGCGTCCTCTCTTCGTCTTCACTGGAAAATGTGCGATTTTTCAGCAAGTGATACCTTGTCCCGGGGCATGGTGTGTTTGTTTGGTTGGGGCTTGATGTCCACATAATCACTGACTGGAAAGTCAGTGGGTTGTTGGTTTTTTCATCCACGTCACCGGCATCTTCATCTGCCTCTTCGACACTTGCATCAGTGTTGTCTGATTCCATTTCAAAATCACTCTCTCTATTTTGGGTGACAGCAATCACATTCTGCACACTGTATAGTGGACCTCTCTTTGCTGGTTGCATTCAGAAATGGAAAAAGTAAAAACAAATAATAATGAATATATATATTAATGATACATATAAGTATTATATTGTATGAGATAACTTGAAGGAATAGATAGGGTGGTGGACCAAGTGTTCAGGATTGAGAGTATTTTCCTGGATAAAAATATCAATGCAAATTAATCCTAATTAATTTACACGTTCCACTAAATTCATATAATACTGTCTGACTAGCCTATTATGCTCTCTACTTATCATACCTAAAGGAATATTTGCATCCTCCCAGAACATTTACATCCCCACATCAGGACCATTCACACCTGTCCCCGAACAATGCAACAACCATCCCCCAAAACATTCAGAACAGTCAGAACCTGTTTCTGCCTAATGAAACAGGCAACTATTTGGGCAAACAAACAAAGCCCAGAAAAAAGCCCAGGATTTGTTAAATGTATTTTTTAACTGATAAGATACAGATACAGGTTCTGCTGCAGATAGAGTTTCAAATACTGCAACCAGAAACAGTTTATTCATTTGTTCAATTCTTGTCTAAACTCAAAATTTTAATGGAGAAAACAAATTTAGAACCTAATTATAGTGAATCATCAAAGACATTAAATTTCTAGTATTTTTTCCATATGTGAACATGTGAGAAGGGCAGTGTCCCCATGTAATGTGTAAGGTGCACATGCTATTTTGACTACCACCCTAACCCAGCGTTGTAGAATTACAACATAGACATAACAAGCTAAAAATCAAGTTTGATGAATGTATTCCACAGTAACTAAGTATCTACATGTTCTAGACATTGTAACTATCACAAAAAAATATTAAAGGCATGTTACTTACTTCTTTCTTGACAAATCCAGTCCAATAAAACAAGAGGATAAGCTTGACGGAAAGTTTGCAGGTAGTGAGTTCATGGCCAGATGGCTGGACCTATAAAAACATTTATTATCCAATAGCATTGCAAGGATACACAGTAGGACCCATTGACTATGTTAATGTGGTCTTTTAAAAAACATTTACAGATTTTTTAGGATAGCTAAAAGTGATTGTTGTAATGTTGCAACATTGGGCCTTACAGGGTTAGAGACGCCGACCTCCTGGTGGCGCCATGTAGCAATTGTTCTAAGACACCACGGTCTAACGGATTGCGGTCACGTCCGCAATCCGTAAGATCGCATGATCATGGTTGCCATCTTGCCCACACACACAGAGACACACACATACCAATCTTCACTCCCATAATCACACACACACACACACACATTCACCTGCATGTGTTCAACCTTGTACAGCTTTGTTTGATGTATGTTTGCTTAGGTAGAATTAGATTTTAGGACAGTGTTTTATTGATCAAAGCATTTGTTAAATTTGTCAATTCTGCTAAGGTTAATAAACACTTATATCTTTAAAGACAAGTCTTTTGTCATTATTGTGCTCATATATTTTGAAAAGTGGCTGATTGAGAGAGTTTGAGCTCAAATTCAAACCTTCTTCATTCACCTGTGAATGTTGATATCCTTCAGGTATTAACATTCTAGAACTCTTTTATGAGACTACCTTATTGTTTGGTTATTGGTCTCGGTTTCCGGGTGGTGCCCCATAGTTATTAATTCAAATTAATAATATGATTAATTTTATAATCAGAGATAGTTATTAATTATTGCTAATAACCAACTGTGCTCCTCACAGATCTAACAGTGGTGTCCCCCTGTGAGGCTTTCTAACAGTTGGTGCCCCATATTATTAATTAATTAGGGGTGACTGTGGCTCAGGAGGTAGAGCGGGTCGTCCACTAATTGGAAGATCAGTGGTTTGATTCCCAGCTCCTCCAGTCCGCATGTCAATGTGTCTTTGGGCAAGATAGCGAACCCCAAATTGCTCCTGATGGCTGTGCCATCAGTGTGAGAATGATTAGATTTCCTCTGATGGGCAGGTTGGGACCTTGCATGGTAGCCCCTGTACCCATTCAGCGTATGAATGTGTGTGAATCAGTGAATGTGACTCGTGGTCGGAAGACTAGAAAGGCGCTATGCAAGTACAAGTACTTTATAATGCATAACTATCTCTGATAATTATGAATTATTAGTAATAAACAAACGCACTCCTGCCAAATCCAACAGTATCATCTGCATAACAATGAAAACTACAAATGCATTTTCTGCAGAAAATGTGTGTGAATGCTGAAAGCTTAAAGAAACCACATAGCATTGCTGAAAATACTACAGACTTGATCTACATCGCCATTTGTACAATCTTGTTTCCATGGCATATTAAATGTAACAGATATGGCAGTTAGTAATTTCTATGGTGGTGTTTAATTAATGATCACAAGGTGAGTGCCTACTGGTGCCATGATTTAAAATGTCATGCAGATTCTAATGGAGAACTTGTGTACAAAGTTTCATTTTATTAAAGACAACAGAATTGCAGAAATATCATGTTATAACATTACTTTAGCACCCACTTTTGGTAGAATCTTATTAAATGTGATACACTTCTGCAATATCACCTTGTGTACAACATTCTCAAATTTGGTTGCAATACATTTCAGTATTGACGAGTTATTGCCCATGAAGTGCATTAAGCCACACCTTCGAAAGTTTGGTAACTAATTACAGACAACCCTTAAGTGATATCCAAAAGTGAATTAATGCATTTTGTTCAGGGTCCTCTAGATATGGTACGTACCAAGTTTGGTGAAGATTAGATGATATATGTGCCAACAGAAGCAAAAAATATGTTTATCAAAAAATCAAAATGGCGGACTTTTTTTGGCGCAAATGGGCGTGGCCAATATCAGTCTAATCAGCATTATCCAAGGAACATCCTGTTTAAATATTTTTTGATAGGCCTTAATGTTCATGAGTTATTAGCCAAAATGTAAAACATGTTATAACTGACCACATGGCGCTATTGGCACCATGTTTTAATATGACCAGTATTGCACTTTTAGTTTTTGAGATATTAGCTTTCAAACATTCCTCCCATAGACTTTCCATTATAAATTTTAATATTTTAAAAAATTATATAAAATCACTGGAATATGCTAGAAAGATGAAAAGTAATAGCATTAATGTCCTTAAAGAGTTGAACATTTTGATATTTTTCTGTCACTCAAGGTATGGAGGAGTTGAAAGCTTGCAAAAAATATACGGAAGAATAAGAACTAGAAATGCATTTCTTGCGGAAAATGTGTGTGAATACTGAAAGCTGAAATAAATCGCAAAGCATTGCAGAAAATACTAAAGACTTGTTCAGGATCCCCATTTGTACAAATAGAATTTGATTACCATGGCATATTACATTTAAGAGATTTGGCAGTTAATAAGTAGTATGGTCATGTTTTATTAATGACCACAAGGTGGGGCTATTGGTGCCATGATTCAGTATGTCGTGCAGATTCTCATGGAAAACTTGTGTACCAAGTTTCATTTCATTAAAGACAACACAATTGCAGAAATATCATGTTATATAGTTACTTTAGTGCTCCCTGCGGGTAGAATTGTATCAAATTTTACACACTAGTGCACTTTCATTGTATGTACAAGATTCTTAACTTTGGTGTTAATCCGAATTAGCATTGGAGAGTTATGGCTTGTTAAGTGCATCGGGCCACTCCTTCAAAAGTTTGGTAACCAATTACAGACAAATGGTAAGTGATACCAAAAAACAAACACATAAGCTCTGTTTGGGGTCATCTTAATATGGTATGTACCAAGTTTGGTTAAGATGCCAAAAGAAGCAAGCTCAGAGAGCTATTGTGATTGACTAGAATAAACATGTTCCAAGCTGGATAGCGTGTTGAGTAGTCACTATGTCACCAGGCTTCTAGCACCGTGTATTTCACAAGATGTCCAAATAAACCCATCCATCCACCCCAACCTCCTCCCTACACAGACTTTGTTGCTCTATAATAATGTGACGTGATTTCCACCTTTGTTCCCATCATAATTATTACAGCCACTAGAGGTCTTTTGTCACCTTAACGTAAATATGTAATTTTGGGGCACTTACATAATGAGGACTTTTGTCTCCCCCTACTGGCAGTGAGAGTAATTACAAAAACGCTGTCAACATATGCTTATGTCATAGGCTCTGCTGTAGCCTACTCCGTCACTACTACACTACAGTACCCGTCAAATGTTTGGACACACCTACTCATTCAAGGGTTTTTCTTTATTTTTACTATTTTCTAGACTAGGCAAGGCAAGGTTTATTAGTATTATTATTATAAGTATAGCACATTTCAACAACAAGGCAATTCAAATTTACATAGAACATACATAGAACATGTAACGCTATTTACAAGTTTCTGACTTGTAAATAGCATTTACATAGAGCATAAAAGGCACCAAGGCAGAATATAAAAGCAACACAAGGCAATATAAAAAGACATTTAAAGCTAAAATAGAATAAGACAGATAAACAAGGGGAATAAAGGTTACAGTGCAGTGTAAGATATTGTTGGGACGGGCAGTAGTGCGTTTGGTTATTAGCAATAATTCATAATTATCATAGATAATTATGAATTATGAAAATAAGATATTGTTAACCTTAATCAATAATTCGGGCACCAACTGTTGGATCTGTGAGGAACACAGTTGATTATTTGCAATAATTATCAATTATCAAGGATAATTAACTAATTATGACAATAGAATTATTAATATGAATTAACAAATACGGGGCACCACCTGGAAACCGGGACCAATAACCAAACAAGGTAGTCTCATAAATGGGAGTTCACCTAGAATGTTAATATCTGAGAGATATCAACATCCAAGGATGAACAAAGAAGGGTGAATTCGAGCTCTGACTCCTTCAATCAGCCACTTTTCACAATATTACACACAATAATGACGGAAGAACTTCTCTTTAAAGATATAACTTAGAGAAATTAACAAAGTTAACAAATGCTTCAGTCAATAAACAACTATTCTAAAATCTAATTCTACCAAACAAAACACAAAGCTATGTACAGGGCTGGACACATGCAGGGGAATGCATGTGTGTGTGTGTGTGTGCGTGTGTGAGAGAGCGTGCATGTGTGTGACAAGGTGGCAACGGGGCCTGACGTGATGACGTCGTCGGTCTGCGACGCGGACGTGACTATGGGAGGAAGTCACATCGCGAGAGAACCGGATGGCAGAAATGTGGCGGTGTCTTGGTTAGACAGAAGCAAGACGGCGCCGCCTGGTGGACGGCGTCTCGCACTCAACCACTTCTGTGAAAAACACACGTGTCTGATGGCGGATAAAGAAAGACAAAGTGAAGCTTTGTCCGACGTTATCTGACCATCAGATGTGCAAAAGATGTCGGTGCGTGTATGTGTATGTGTGCGCGTATGTGTATGTGTTAGTCAGAAGAGAAAGGGAAGGAGAGAAAGCGATCGTGAGAGGAAGAGAAGCAGTTCCTTTGTCCACAGACAGCGCGCGTATGGACGGCAGTCTGTAACGCACATTGTCTGGTTTCTGACTGACAAAGCACTTACTTTCTCGCTCACAATGTCACAAATCAATCAATCAATCAATCAATTTTTATTTATATAGCGCCATATCACAACAGAAGTCATCTCAAGGCACTTTTCACATAGAGCAGGTCAAGACCGTACTCTTTAATTTACAGAGACCCAACAATTCCCCCATGAGCAAGCACTTGGCGACAGCGGTAAGGAAAAACTCCCCTTTAACGGGTAGAAACCTCAAGCAGACCCCGGCTCTTGGTGGGCGGCCATCTGCTTTGACCGGTTGGGTTGAGAGAGAGAAAGAGAGAGGGAAAGGGGGAGGGGGGAACAGAAGAAAAACAATCACAACAACAACAATAAGCACAAGCAGCAATAGCCAGGGAAGGATGCCATCAGGACTGTGAAGGACTGCGAAGGTTCAGCCCGGGACTCAGGTTTTCCTGTGAGATGAGAAAGCACAAAAAACTCCGGGGAAGAAGCAAAGTTAGTGACATGCATTGATGTTACATGAATGCATACAGATGGAGAGGAGGAGGAGGAGAGAGGAGCTCAGTGCATCATGGGAAGTCCCCCAGCAGTCTAGGCCTATAGCAGCATAACTAAGGGCTGATCCAAGGCGAGCCTGGTCGGCCCTAACTATAAGCTTTATCAAAAAGGAAAGTTTTAAGCCTACTCTTAAACATAGAGAGGGTGTCTGCACCCCGGACTGAATCCGGTAGATGGTTCCATAGAAGAGGAGCCTGATAGCTGAAGGCTCTGCCTCCCATTCTACTTTTAAAGACTGTAGGGACCACCAGTAAGCCTGCATACTGGGAGCGCAGTGTTCTAGTGGGATAATACGGTATTATGAGCTCTTCAAGATATGATGGTGCCTGACCATTAAGGGCTTTGTAAGTTAGGAGAAGGATTTTAAATTCTATTCTAGATATTACAGGAAGCCAATGTAGTGAAGCTAAAATGGGAGAAATGTGCTCTCTTTTTCTAGTTTTAGTCAATACACGTGCAGCTGCATTCTGGACCAGCTGGAGAGTCTTTAGAGACTTGTTAGGGCAGCCTGATAATAAGGAATTGCAATAATCCAGCCTAGAAGTAACAAATGCGTGAACTAGTTTTTCTGCATCTTTTAGGGACAGGATGTGCCTGATTTTTGTGATATTACGTAAGTGAAAAAAGGCAGTCCTTGAGATTTGATTTATGTGGGAGTTAAAGGACATATCCTGATCAAAGATAACTCCCAGATTCCTTACGGTGGTGCTGGAGGCCAGGGTAATGCCATCCAGAGTAGCTTTATCATTAGATAATGTGTTTCTAAGGTGTTTAGGGCCAAGCACAATAACTTCAGTTTTATCTGAATTTAGTAGCAGAAAATTGCAGGTCATCCAGGTCTTTATGTCGTTAAGGCATGTTTGGAGTTTTTTTAACTGATTGGGTTCATCTGGCTTCACTGATAAATATAATTGGGTGTCATCTGTGTAACAATGAAAATTTATGGAGTTTTTCCTAATAATATTACCTAAAGGAAGCATATACAAGGTGAATAGAATTGGTCCAAGTACAGAACCTTGTGGAACTCCGTGTCTAACTTTTGCCTTCACGGAGGATTCATCATTAACATGTACAAACTGAAATCGGTCTGATAAATAGGACTTAAACCAGCTTAATGCAGTTCCTTTAATGCCAATTAAATGTTCCAGTCTCTGCAAAAGGATTTGATGGTCAATTGTGTCGAATGCAGCACTAAGATCTAACAGGACAAGTGTAGAGACAAATCCTTTGTCCGATGCAGTCAGGAGGTCATTTTTGACTTTCACCAGTGCTGTCTCTGTGCTATGATGCGCTCTAAATCCTAACTGAAAATCCTCAAATAAACTATTGTTATGTAGAAAGTCACATAACTGATTAGAGACTGCTTTCTCAAGGATCTTGGATAGAAATGGAAGGTTAGATATAGGTCTATAATTGGCTAAAACACCTGAATCAAGAGTAGGCTTCTTAAGAAGAGGTTTAATTACAGCTACTTTAAAGGACTGTGGTACAAAGCCTGTTACTAAAGACAAATTGATCATATCTAGTAAAGAAGTGCTCACTAAGGGTAAGGCTTCCTTAAGCAGCCTAGTTGGGATGGGATCTAAGAGACAGGTTGATGGTTTAGCTGAACAAATCATTGAAGTTAGTTCAGACAAGTCTACTGGAGAAAAACAGTCCAAATATATGTCAGGATTTACTGCCGTTACCAAGGTTCCTGTGTTTGGGGAGAGAACGGTGCCTGTTGAGGGCAGGAGGTGGTTAATTTTGTCTCTAATAGTTAGAATTTTATCATTAAAGAAGCTCATAAAGTCATTACTACTGAGAGCTATAGGAATACATGGATCAGTAGAGTTAGGGCAGTTTTTATTCTCTTCTATTAATGCTGAGTAATAGGCGGCTCTGGCATTACAGAGGGCTTTCCTATATGTTTTAAGACTATCTTGCCAGACTAAGCGAGATTCTTCTACTTTGGTGGAACGCCAAATCCTTTCCAATTTTCGCGATGTTTGCTTTAATTTGCGGGTTTGGGAGTTATACCATGGAGCTAACAAACACAGCAGGAGTCTCGAGCGGGACGAATATTAACCCTCAAATTTGGTTTAAAATGGCAAACAGAAATCTTCAGCTGTGACTTAAAAGAACTGAGAGTTGCAGCATACCTGCAGTTTTCTGGGAGTTTGTTCCAGATATTTGGAGCAAAAAAACTGAACACTGTTTCTCCATGTTTAATTTTGACTTTGGGGGCAGAAAGCAGACCTGTCCCAGATGACATGAGAGGTCTGGATGATTCATAACATAGCAGCAGATCAGAAATGTATTTTGGGCCCCAAACCATTCAGTGCTTTATAAACCAACAGTAGTATTTTCAAGTGAATTCTTTGACAGGCAGGAAGTCAGTGTCAAGATCTGAGAACTGGAATGATATGATTCACTTTTTTGGTCTTTGTGAGGACTTGAGCAACACCATTCTGAATCAGCTCCAGCTGTCTGATCGATCTCTTAGGGAGACCTGTAAAGACACCATTACATTAGTCGAGTCTACTCAAAGGTAAAAGCATGGAGAAGTTTTTCCAAATCCTGCTGAGACATAAGTCCTTTAGTTTTTGATATATTCTTCAGGTGATAGTAGGCTGGCTTTGTAACTGTCTTAATGTGGCTGTTGAAATTCAGGTCTGAGTCCATGAATACACAAAGATTTCTGGCTAGGTTTGTGGTTTTTAACATTATCGATTGAAGCTGGGCGCCTACTCTTAATCGTTTTTCCTCGTCTCAGTTACTTCAGTTTTATCATTGTTTAATTGAAGAAAATTCTGGCACATCCACTTATTGATTTGTTAAATGCACATGCTCAGTGCTTGTATTGGACCATAGTCCCCTGATGATGTGGTTATGTAAATTTGTTTGTCATCTGTTTTAATTATCGTAACATATTTTGTTCTTTTCCATAATCTGAGCCATGGGAAGCATATGTTGAACAGACAGGCCTCAGAATGGAGCCATGGGTAACTCCACCTCATTTTTGTCAGCTCAGATATATAGTTACCTATAGACTCAGTGTAGTCCCTGTCCTTTAAGTAGGATTCAAACCAGTTTAGTACTGTGCCAGAAAGTCCCACCCATTTTTCCAGTCTGTCTAGTCTGTCTGTTGTGGTTGACTGTGTCGAATGCAGCACTGAGATCAAATAATACTAAGATTGAAATTCTGCTTCTGTGTTTAAGTGGATGTCACTGAAGTCCTCAACAAGAGCAGTCTCAGTGCCGTGGTGTGATCAAAATCCTGACTGGAACACCTCCAAAGAGTTGTTTAGTGCCAAGAAGTTGTTCAGCTGTTGAAAAACAGCTTTTTCAATTATTTTACTTAAAAATGGGAGGTTTGGTATGGGCCTATAATTGCTCATTAGTGAAGTGTCTAGATTGTACTTTTAAAGAGTGGCTTTATGACGGCAGGTTATAGGGCCTGTAATGTCATTTTCACCACCTTGTTGGTTTTCTAGAGGTTTAGATTTGAAGTTTACCATAACATACTCAACTTATTTTTAAAATCGGTTTAATTATTGACAAACAGCACTGTAAACATATAGAAACACATTAACAGATAAACAGAGAAATCATAAATCAGCTCACAACGTTATACTGGGTACATACATTTACAGTTTTAATAGCTTTCTTATTTTTAGGCTATAGGATTGTTATGTATTGTTTGATATCATTTTCAAATATTAAAATAGATGGTTTGTGATTGAATATGTGATTTTGCAATTAATAAAACCAATTTGATGATATAGTATTGATTTGCTTTGGTAGTACTGTAAGTAAAAAAGCCAAACAATACATTTTCATAGGAAAGAGAAAATTCAGAATCAATATATTGGGAAATGAATGTACAGACAACTTGCCAAAAAAATACAAGAGTGGGGACAAGACCAAAATAAATGACAAATCTTCTGGAACCACTTGACAAAATGAGCAGTCCACATCAATGTCCTTTTTATATCTTTGTAGAAATACCTTGGAGGGATAAAAGGATGAATCATTTTAAAAGACTCTTCCTTGTCCTTATTTATAATCAGATATTTAAAAGGTAAGTACCAGATTTTCTTCCAGTTTAGGTCTTAAGTAAAGTTATTCCAGTAATTGCATGTGGAACAGAGACTATTTCTCTTGGAAAAGCATGTATATCAGTTATTATTGCTCTTTTAAGAGGGGAAACAGATCTGACCAACATAGTAACAACAGGATCCAGTGGTAGTGAATTCAGTTCAGATACTACTGAGTTTCTAAGAAGCATTACAGCTCCAGAAAGGATTGCATCAAAAAACATACTCAACTTTGCAGAGCAGTTCACTGGGTGCATGGCATGTTTACTATGCACTTGCTGATGTCACAAAAATGAAACATTTAGTATTTCTAGAGAGAAGTTGATGCTTTTTGAACAGGAGTTAGTTGGAGCCAGCATCTAGTGGCCGTCGGTGGCACTGCACTTTAAGGTACTTACACATTGGTTTCAGCCTCAAGCTGTGGTAGTTACTGCTTAGTTTTGACTGTGGGAGGAAACCCACACAGACACAGGGAGAACATGCTAGATCCACAAAGGAAAAAACCCTGCTGAGGTTCCAATGCAGAATCTTTTTGTTGTGAGGTGAAAATGTCATACTGAGCCTTACAAAATTAAAAAAATAAATCACAGCAATAAAGCAGCTCTCAGGATCTCCCGCAATCTGACAAAATTAAGTCACTGCCTGGAAGATGGTTTAACTTGTTATATTACATGGCACCATTTTAGTGCTTTTCAGCCAGGGTGCCAAAAGCAGCAAGGTACCCAGACCGATGGGAAGTGTCATTAACATTTACAGATCATAAATCCATCATGAAAGTTCTATATGAATAAAAGAAACATTGCAAGCCTTTATCATACATCAACCACCACACACAGCATGGAATGTCTCTGCTGCAGAGGGGAGATCTCCATTAATACCTACAGCAACTTGAAACCAGTGGACAAAGGTTATGGAAAATTATGTTTTTTGTATTGCTTTATGCCAGTTATTCCATACTAGACTGAAAAAATTCCCTAAAAAGCAGCACATTAGATATTCTGCTAGGAGCACTAAATCCCCTGAGGCACTGTAAACTGAGAAGATCATTAGCATTCAGGATTTAGATAACTGCAAATGATTGCATAAACCAGACAATACTGAAGATTGAGGAGAGGACCGTGAGGTGGTTGGGGTGGTGCAGTAATAATAATAAATCCTTATAATGATAAAGACAACACTACACACTGCGATCTCTTCTTTAATGGATTCCTTCAATCAACAAATACAACTGCAAGTTACTTCATTAAACACAATTATGAAAAGCTTCACAATGAATGTACAGCTCTCAGACACAAAGAAAGAAAGAAAGAATAAAAAGCACCACAGCCTGGCAGCAAAGATGATTTTCACAATGGTTTTTGTCAAATGGTTTTCATGGTTGTATCCAGTACACAGCAGAGGTTTCTGTAACTCCAGTTTAAAATGGCAAGGTTCATGGAAATCCAGCCATTAGTTTTTTAGACATACTAGCAGCATGGCTCTAGTCTTCTGGTTACATTTTTAAGCTCCATGTCATGTGGCTGGTTTGATTGGGTTTATGACTTTACTCTTGTCTCTGCTACCTTGATATTCAGCTCATCTGGCGCATAATAGTCTGTGTACACTGATACCATGGAACTATGCATACATCACGGCACCTTTTATTTTTGTGCTGAAAGTGATCATTCTTTTTGTCTGTATATATATATAATCTGACCCTAAGTCTTCCTCTACAATGGGCTTGTACGCCTATTAGAGGTTTATGTTTCTAGTTCAATATTTCATCCAGTACATGGGAAAAGCTTCATGATTTCCATCAACAAGTTTAAATCACACTAAAACATATGATTTGTGTATGTTCAAATAGAGGGAAAACCAACCCAGGTATAAGGGTAGCAAAGCTAGACTGGAGCCCCTGCAGGCAGCCCACTGTGGGCCCTGTTACCGGCGTGAAATGTGGGGCACGTGTGGACCCCACACTATGGGTCCCACAGTGGGGCCCACACAACCCACCTGGGCCCACTGGGGCATGCTGCGGGCCCAGAGTGGGGACCATACTTATCCCACACTGTGGGTTGGGTGTGGGCTGCCCCACAGGGGCACCACCTGGGATCCACACGTGCCCCATATTTCACACCGGTAATGGGGCCCACAGTGGGCTTCTTACACAGGGCCCGGCAAACATGTTGCTTTGTGGCCTCTTTGGGGCCACTTCTGGAAGAAAATTGAGTCCCATAGTGTGGGGCCCATTGTGGGCCTATTGTAGTGTGGGGCCGGCAATGGGCTCCAGTGGGGCCCACACGGTCCACAGTGGGCCCCACCCACACCTTGGGCTGGGTGTGGGACCCACATTTACCCCACATTTCATGCTAATATTGAGGCCCACAGTGGGCTGCCCCTGTGGGGGCTCATTTTCTTCCCACACAGGGTCATGTTTGCTAGGATAGGAATCATGCTATAATCAGTGGAGGCTGGTCCATAGAGGCTGAGGAGGTTGCTCCTCCTCTATTTTTTGAGAGGCAAGAAGGAGATCAAAATATAAAAAAGAATATTTGGTTGAAATAAATCATTACTAAATCTCAGTATTATTTATAAAATATTTTTTCTCTCTTTGGAAAAAATCCATCATTCAAATTCTGATTAAAATGCTTCAAAAGTGATACCTGCAGGGCAGGAGGAGAAAGAGCAGCGTGTGCGAAGTGGTGGTGGGGGGGAGTGGAGGGGAAGTGGGGGACAGAGGAGGACGGGTGCCTGCTGTCCTCCGCAGGGCGGGATCTCCTACATCAATTTAATGTACTTTTTTTTCATGCTAATCTGTGATTGGCCAAGACACGTAAAATGACGCTCCAAGAGAGGACGTCCTCCCTAACCAATCAACAACCAGAATGTAATATTGACATTGCGTTGGTCCAATGATAGTTGGATTTCATCTTCAGTCTCTGCACTGTAATATACTCAAGTGTGACAAACTGTTAAGAGAAGAAGACCAGTAAGATATAGATAAATTACGTTTCACTTCTTTTATCTAGCAGTAGATAGCTCCTTGCGTTAGCCAACGCAACAGTTAGCTCATTGTAGCAGCCTGAAGGACTCTTTATACATCCATGGAAGGACTGTTAAGGACTTACGCAGCCAAAGAAACAACCAGAGCTCAGCTTTAAGCTGAGTCTATATTGAGTAATAAGCTTAAAGTAACTAGAATAACAAGTGTTAACATGTCAGCTTTGTACACTATATTTTGTATGTCGTGCACATAGATAAGAGTGTGTAAGACATGTATTTGATACATGCATTAATACTTTCTGATGTGAACCTACACTTTTAGAGCTGTGAATGTTTTTAGTGTTCAGTCTTTCTAGTATTCAGAACTGATCTGTACCTGTATTACATTATAAACTTTGTGGTACTTTATATATTTCTGTATACTAAGAAAATACATAGGAAACACGTGTAAATCATGTGATATCTTGTCTGTTTTTGATGATAACATAAATCTGTTGTCACAATAGAACAATACTGTAGATTTGAATTTAACTTTGTTGGTAAAATGAGACATTGTGAACCACTCCACGGCTAAAATGAACATTTCTTCTTCTTATGTATATAGTAAATGTATTTAAAGAAGCAGCCTTTTCACCACTCAGGGGTTTTGTTTTTGAAAGCAAATTGTTTTATTGGCATATAAAATTGCCCCCCACCCCTCCGATTTCATCAGGTGGAGGACAATGATATAGTTTGATACGGTTTGTTGTAAGATTCCATGTTGGTTTTCCTCCTGTCCTCCCCAGTTTTTTGAGTGACCAGCTGCCACTGTGCTATATGGATTCTACATGGATCAATAGAGTTACTGACTCTTTGTCATCCTGGCCAAAGTGCTGACAGAAACCTCGGACTGTTTTTATTCTCCTCTATTAATAATGAGTAATAGGAGGCTGTGGCATTACAGAGAGCTTTCCTATATGTTTTAAGACTATCTTATCAGACTAAGTGATATTCTTCCAGTTTGGTGGAATGCCATATCCTTTCAGATTTTTATGATGTTTGTTTTTATTTGTGGGTTTGGTAGTTATACCATGGAGCTGACCTCTTTTGATTTATTATCGTCTTTTTTAAAGGGGAGACAGATTTGAGTGTCATTTGCAGTGACCCTGTGGCACTATTATTGGGGTTTCAATTAAGGCTATATTAAAGATGTTCACACCAAGAAGCTAATACCAGAGAGATGAGCAGACAACCAACGGGAGTTTATTTCAATACACACAAACATACAGAACTCAGAAGATCACAAATGCAGCAGCCTCTTCAACTCACACCCATCCCCTATTTATACTAAAGCAGACGTGACTTTTGGCACTTTCATGAGTCAATGATCACTTGGTTCTTAACCAATGGGAGTAGGACATTCCTTAATTTAGTCTTTGCACGTTTTGTGCAAGACTATTTCCAGATGTCTCCTGTTTGTCTGGTGGCCTGACATCTTTTGGGTGTGTCAATGATCAGCATAGGTCAAAACGACCTGGCAACAAGAGTCTTTGCTTCTCCATGGATTGTAACCGGACCTTTCAAAAACAACTCCTTATTTATCTCTTCTGGTTACCCAGGTGTTTATTTGGCATGATGTGCTCTGTGTATTGTTTGGTATAATTCCACACGCTATCATACTTTTTCACTTCCACACTATCAACAAGATGATCAATTTGGGAGGAATTAAAGTTAGCACCTCTGTTGTACTGAGACAGCATTGAGTTCATTGCTGATGGAATCGCTTCCTTAAAATTTAGCTACAGCACTATCAGACATCTAGAGAAGACATTTTTGTCTAATCTTGTGTAGTCCTTTAATAGGAATTCAAATACTATTAAGTAAAGGTTTGATAAAATAGGATTTTTTGGAAAGACTATTAAATGTTCAGTTGCAATGTCATATGTCAGAACAAGGTCAAGGACAGTGAGTTGGTTTATTTACACTCTAAGAGAAGCCAATTTAGTCTAATAATGAGATAAATGCAGTGCTAAGGCTATCATTATTGACATCCACATGAATATTGAAATCACCTACTATAATTACTTCATCTGTACTAAGGACTGAGTTTGATAAATACTCTGAGAATTCAGAAAAAAAATTGTATGGGCCAAGAGGACAGTACACTATAACAAATAGAACTGGCCATAAAGTTTTCCAGGTTTGGTTTTGAAAGACTACGAATTTTCGAAAGAGGCTTTTGAATGAGTTATAATTAAGTTTAGGTATAAGGTTGATTATTAGGCTTGAGTTGCAAATGGCTGCAACTCCACCTCCTCAGCCAGTGTCTCGAGGAATGTGAGTATTAATATGACTGGGGGGAGTGGATTCATTTAGGCTAACATATTCTTCATGATATCAGTAAGACAAAATAAATCAATATGATGATCTGATATTAAATTGTTTATTGATGCAGCTTTAGATGACAGAGATCTAATGTTTAAGAGTCCACATTTAAGTGGGGAGAACCTCTTAGAACCTTGGAACACTAGCTTGAGGTTGTCCTATTACACAGGCCCTATCCAGATCAGTCAAACGTGGCATGCCGATTCTTGGAGCAGACACCCACTGACCACTGTAGCAGGGCCCATGCTCACCAGAAGCATGGTACCAGAGCCTCAAAACAAGAGTCAATAGCAACAGCAAAATAAGCTGTTTGGCATTGGCAGAGAATTTGCCAAATGTTTCATGGGCACAATCCACATACTCAGCTCTGCTTCTCATCCCACAAATGCATGTTCCTTACAAATGTGTCACCATTTAAAAAGGGAAAAACAGGCTTTCCAACGGTATAAGATTTATTGCCAAGAAGCATTGTTACAACAAAGAAATAATCTACCAAACACAAATTTCCTTACTTTTTGTGCTAAGTTTAGAAATAAAAGATAAAACTAATTTGGAGTTTTATCTTTTATTTATTTTTATATGATGGACAGGAGGCTTGGGTGTCTGCTTTTTAATGGCTCCAATAATTAATATGACAACATATATCAGTTCTGCATGTGTGTTTCTGTTTGAGTTGTGTTAAAGTGTGTGTTAATGATTTGAGATCATTGTGTTGGATGTGGATGTAGGATGAAGTGTGGCAATGTATGTAGCATTAGTCTAAGCTTGGCTTCAGGTTAAAAAAAGTGAGAAATGGGGTCCAGCTTTCTGTGAATAATAACATATATTTGTTTAGGGCATTAATTGTCTCCATTGATATGCATTATATGAGCAGGTTAATCCAGTGATTGATATTTATTACATTTGTTTTATACCAGTTGAACAGAATTTTTTTCTTGGCGATAGAGAAATGAGCAAATATTCCTTGTATTTAGGTGGAACGTTGGCTTGTGAAACATCTCCCAGTAAACAGAGCAGTGGGTACAGTGGGATTCTGCTACCCAGAAGAGGTGAACTGATGGCAGGCCCAAATAGCATGGAAGTAATTATCTGTAGTGCTCCTCTGCCTTAACAACGTAGTTTACACAATTTTATAACTGCCGATTTATTAAACTGGAGTTCTGAGTGAAACATGACACTGAGTTTTATGATGTGGCATCCCTGTGTTTAAGGTCTGGTTTGGTTAAGGCACAAAAACCACTTAGTTAGGGAAATACCATGTTTTGGGTTAAAATGATCAAAACTTATTGAGGGCAAAAAACTCCAGGTAGAGTGTATATTTTCAGAGAAACAGGTCTTCAGAGCAGTAGCAGTCACCGGGACCTACAGGACGGACACAAACCTTTCTGCATTCACAGCTGTTGTGTTCACTGTTACTGTCAACATGAACACAAACGAGACGCTGGAGGTTTTCTGTGGATGATACAAATCCAGAGCGTTTTGGAGTCAGTTTAACACTGAATATTGAGGGAACAAATAAAAGACACTTTATCAATGGTATTCACCCTCAATTTGGTCCGTTATAGTTAGGCTACAGAGACGAACAATTATTAATTTACAGTCAGTGAGTGGGGAGCTTGGGAAGCGATAAATGCATGTAAATATCAGAACTCATTTGGTTATGCGTGATCACTAGAGATATTCCTTTAAAATGGAGTGAGTACCTTTTAGAAAAACAGTATAACCAACCTCTGCAGTATAAATGATTAGTAAACTTTTGGATTCCGCATTTTAACTGGTTGGTTTGCATTGGTATAGCTTACAGCATTATCAGCATGACAGCATTGTGGTAGTGCGAGGTTGTTAGAGGAGAGGGTCTAAAAAGAACGTGTGATCAGTCTGAGACTTTCATGAGACAAATCTGTAGTAATTATCAGAATCAGAAATACTTTATTGATCCCGAGGGGAAATTGGGTTATGTAACAGTATGTAGCTCTATTTATGATGTGTAATAGGTGGCTCTGGCATGACAGAGAGCCTTCCTATATGTTTTATGACTATCCTGCCAGACTAAGTGAGATTCTTCCAGTTCGGTGGAAAATTTATGAGGTAATGGGGTGATAAAATAGGATTTTATGGAAAAACTATTAAATGTTTAATTTTGATGCTGTAAGTCAGAACAAGATCAAGGGTGTGATTAAGGCAGTGAGTGAGTTTATTTACACTCTGAGAGAAGCCTATTGAGTCTAATAATGAGATGAACGCAGTGCTAAGACAATCATTATCAACATCCACATGAATATTGAAATCACCTACTATAATTACTTTATCTGTACTAAGGACTAAGTTTCATAAAAACTCTGAGAATCCAGATATGAATTCAGAGTACAGGCCAGGAGGACGGTACACTATAACAAACAAGTTTTCCAAGTTGGGTGAGAGGGACTAAGAACAAGGCTTTCGAATGAGCTATGATTAAATTTAGGTCTAGAGTTGATAATAAGGGTTGAGTTGAAAATGGCTGCAACTCCACTTCCTCGGCCAGCAGCTGAGCTGCAGCTCTGCCTCCTAGTCTAAACTCTGGATTGTCTGCTAATAAACTCAGCCATATTTCTAGATATGAGAGCGGCCCCATCCAAAGTGGATTCGTAAAAAACTCACTATTTGTGCTTTGCTGAATAACGTATTTGTATTTGGGCGCACCCTTAACTGGTTGGTGGTGTACCGTGGGCTTCTGCTTAGGGCTATGCTTCCTTCGGACAGTCACCCAGCCTGGCTTCCCGGAGCTGTGCTTCCAATTCACTGAGCCACACCTCCAACACTGCAAATAAACTACATTTATTACACGTACCATCATAACTAAAGGAGGCAGAGGAATAGCTAAACATATGACACACTGAGCAAGAGAGAGCGAAAGGGAGAGAGAGAAGCCATCACTAACTGCTTATCTAAGTTAGCCGCTAAGCTAACTACAGAGCTAAAGTAACAAACAACTGTGGGATTAGCGAGAAAAATCGCTAAAAGAAGGATAGAGCTAAGAGTGCTTGAGTAGAACTCGCGTAAGTTTAACTGAGTTAAGAGCAGAAAAAATGCTATCAGTAAACACAGTCGGCAACCGGAAATGACACAATATGCCTACGGCAGTACGTCAGCACCTCTCTGTATAAACATGGCAAATGAGTTATCCAGTGATGTAATTATTGGTTTGGTTGGGGTGTGCTGAGTGAAGTTTATTAGGTTAAGTAGTCTGTGAATGTTGTCAGAAACATGTCTTAACAAGAGTAACAGGACTTTTTACTATAGACCATGAGCTTTTATATGCATCTCGATGTAGTATATAGATAAGCACAGGAACCTGTTGTAACTGGAAGCGCAGTCTATTTGCAGCTTCTAGCAAGTTGCCACAGTAGCTGCTAGACTGGGTCTCTGAGAGCAGTGAGGTGCGCCAGCTTTTCTCTATGTCCAGCACAGATGTTAAACTGGACTGAACCATTAGCTAACAGTCCTCCAGGTGTTTTTTACCACAAAGACAATATCAACAGACAGTGAGGACTGAATGACAGGGAGGAATTGGTTTAGCAAGAAAATCACTATGAATAAATTTTGTGAATCTTTCATTGGGATTATGATGCAACAGGTGCAGCAACCCCTCACAAAATGTAAATGAACTAATTCATGAATTTATATACATTCTGCCCAGCCTATAAATTAAGAAAATAGCATTTTAATGTATAATATATGCTTTTGAGCCTTAATAAGACATTTCTTCTGGGTCTGGGAAGATGGCATGTATGATGCAACTGCTTCTTATAGTTAGAGTGACCCTGTGACATATACTGGGTGATCAATTAGTAAAACTGTCTGTCTTTCCGTTTGTATTTGAGATGCTTGAAAACATGCATAAAACCCAGGGTTCCCTTTTGCTTATTGATTTACTTTTTGTATATTTAATTGTATATCTAATTTTGGTATTCAATAGTTTTATGTGACGCTATTAATCTTCTAGTGGTCACTGAATTGCTCTACCTAAGTGTACTGTAATTGCTTTAGACATCTTTGTTTTGGGTGGCACTGCTTAATACCACTTAAAGTAGATATATTCCTTGTGAGGGATGTCTTTCCCTTGCACTGACATGTATGTTTCAATTTTTTATAGAAAAATAAACATGAAGCTGTCAGAGAGAGTCACTTGACAATTTGTTTTACATATCATAAAACACAGGTATTCCCAAGCTGCCAGCTCCCACTTGTTGAGGTCTCATCACTGCTGAGTTTGATTCACTATTGACAGGTGTCTGACTTAACACATTACCACAGGAGGAGGGTGAGACCACAGTACACTCACAGTTGTGCCGACACCAATTACATGTTTATTTATCCTTGTGTCAGATTTTCAGATGCACCTGCTTGTGTTTTTTTCTCTTTTCTATCCAGTAAATCTCTGCAGCCTGACTTCCAGACTGGAGTGTTGACAGAGCAACACAGCATGTAGCAAGGTGCCTCTGGCAAAATATAAAAGCTACTTTTCATTTGAAATGTCTTCCTTCCACTGTTTTTTTTTTTTTGTTGTTGGCATGTTGTATATCCAATTACACAGCTAAGATGCTTTATTGTGTATCACTCGCACATTTTCTGGTGTTTAAATGAGCTGTTGGAATGTGGGAAAGGAAATCTTTTCATGCACACAAACATGAAAATGTAGAGAGAAGTAGTGTGCAGGAGAGAGTGTAATTTTTCATGCCTGTCTTTTTCTTTTTTAACCTGTGGGCATAATGCTTCCTCACTTTGTTCTGTTCGGGTGTGATTCATAACTTGTCTCCTTACCAGACCTGGCAGTTGTTGGCATGCAAACGTAAAATGCTGTGCAGTCACAGTCTGTACTAAGGACGAAGTTTGATAAAAACTCTGAGAATTCAGATAGGAATTCAGGAGGACAGTACACTATAACAAATAGAACTGGCTGTAAAGTTTTCCAGGTTGGGTGAGAGAGACTAAGAACAAGGCTTTCGAATGAGTTATAATTAAATTTGGGTCTAGGGTTGAGGATTAGGCTTGAGTTCAAAATGGCTGCAACTCCACCTCCTCGGCCAGTGTCTTGAGGAATGTGAGTATTAATATGACTGGGGGGAGTGGATTTATTTAAGCTAACATATTCTTCATGACACAGCCAGGTTTCAGTAAGACAAAATAAATCAATATGATGATCTGAGATTAAATCATTTACTAATATGGCTTTAGATGACAGAGATCTAATGTTCAAGAGTCCACATTTAATTCTCTTATTTTGTTGTACTATTGCAGTAGTGGTTTTAATTTTTACAAGATTTTTATGAATGAATCCTCTTCTGTTTACTTTGGATTTAATTCATTTAAGTGGTCGGGGACCAACACAGTCTCTATGTGGTTTTGGGTGGGTAACTGCTCTAATGGAAGTGCAGAGAAGTGAGTAGGACTGCAGCTCTGCCTCCTGGTCTCAACTCTAGATTGTCATGGTTTTGGTCTACTAATAAACTCGGCCATATTTCTAGTTATGAGAGCAGCTCCATCCAGAGTGGGATGTATGCTGTCTCTCCTAATCAGACCAGGTCTTCCCCAGAAAGTCTGCCAATTATCTATGAAGCCCACATCGTTTGCTGGACACCACCTTGACAGCCTTGAATTGTGACATGCGGCTATACATGTCATCACTGGTCAGGTTTGGCAGGGGCCCAGAGAAAACTACAGAGTCCGACATTGTTTTTGCATATGTACACACGACTCAACATTAATTTTGGTGACCTCTGATTGGCGTAATCGGAAGTCGTTACCGTTGACATGAATAACAATTGTACCATATTTATGTTTATTCTTAGCCAGCAGTTTTAAATTTGATTCAGTGTCACCCGCTCCGGCCCCAGGAATACATTTAACTATGGCTGTTGGTTCGCTATCTTCACATTTCTCACTATGGAGCTGCCAATAATCAGAGTTGGTTTCTCAGCAGGTGTGTCGCTGAGTGGGGAGAACCTGTTACAAAACATGAACTGGTTGGTGGTGAACCGTGGGCCTCTGCTTAGGGCTATGCTTCCTTCAGACAGTCACCCAGCCACCCTGGCTTACCGGCTGCTCGGGAACTACCGGGGGAGTAGGAGCTACGCTAGGTTGGCCCGCACCGGATACTGGTGGCTGGCTAACTACATTAGCTACTGATTGTTTTTCCATGGTGCGGAGCCGCGCTTCAAATTCACTGAGCCTCGCCCTCAGCACTGCAAATAAACTACACTTATTACACATACTGTTTGCACTGAAGGAGGCAGAGGAATAAACATTTGACACACCGAGCAAGAGAGAGCAGGAGAGCGAGAGGGAGAGAGAGAAGCCATCACTAGCTGCTTAGCTTTAGTTAACTGCTAATGCTAGCTGCAGAGCTAAAATAACTAACAACTGTGCGAGAGAGAAAGCACTGAGAGTGCTTGTGTAGAACTAGCGAATGTTTAAATATACAGCGGGTATTTATCCACAGTAATGTGAAATATAGCAAAATCAACTGAGTTGAGAGCAGCAACAACACTATCAGTAAACACAATCGGCAACCGGAAATGACACAAAACGCTTACCATAGCACAAAGCAGTTACTCTTATTTGATGTACAAACAAGAAAGGGGAAAATGGCTTGTTTTAAAATTTTCATTCTGGGATTTGTAATTGAAAATAAAACAACCTTCTCTTTTGAATTTTAAAATTTTATTTTCTGAAATGAAAATTCAAACACCAAAAAAGGTATACAGACCCAGAATGACACAAAAAAAGCATTTAACAGCTTTCCAGAACCATTACAAATCACGGTTAAAAAATAAATCTGTTTTACGATCTAACAAAGGCTGTGGTTTGGTTAGGTTAAGGCACAAAAAACACTTGGTTAGGGTTGAGAAAAGATCACATTTTAGGTTAAAATAAGTATTTACAAGATATAAAAATGTATGTTTGGGTCAAAATGACTTAAGGTTAGGGGACCTTCATCATCATGGTTACAGTTATAACCACATAAGGTCAGAGAATGATTGTGGTCACAGTTAATAGACATTAGTGATCTCCTGTGTTAAAGTCTCATGTTTTGTTGACCCATGCATCCACACCAACTCCTCCATCTGTAGATTTTGTCCCTCTATAATAATGTTGTCACCTGATTTCCTCCTTTGCTCCTGACAGATAAGAGCCATAATTCATAGGGCCACTAGAGGTCTTCGCACTTGAATGTAAACATACAGTATGTTGTGTTTGGCCACATACATGTATATGTATCTCAGTTGGTCAGATCACATATCTGATTGAAAGCTGTTGAAATTTAGGGTCCATCCCAATTTACTCCAGTCCAGAGGACGATGATAATACACCTGAAGTTGTTTGGTAACTTTCAGAAGAAGAAGAAGACGAAGAAGACAAAGAAGAAGACAAACAACAACAACAACAACAACTTGTACACTCAAAATCAAAATGCACTGTGAATGGACTTGTACTAATACAGATGCATGACAAGAGAAAAACCAATGTGTTTTAGTAAGGTGTTGGACCACCACATGCCACCAGAACAGCTTCAATGTGACTTGGCATTGACAAGTCATATATTCCCTCATTTGTTGTTTTGATGATGGTGGTGGAAAGCCCTATCTAACACATCAGTCCAAAATCTCCCATAGGTGTTCAATTGGGTTGGGATCTGGTGACTGCGAAGGCCAGAGTATATGATTCACATCATTTTCATACTCATCAAACCATTCAGTGACCCCTCATGCCCTATGGATGGGCGCATTGTCATTCTGGAAGAGACCACTCCCATCAGGATAGAAATATTTCATCATAGGATAAAGGTGATCTACTTTATATTGATTTGCAGTGATCCATCCCTCTGAGGGGACAAGTGGACCCAAACCATGCCAGCAAAATGCCCCCCCACAGCATAACAGAGCCACCAGATCCCCTCACCGTAGGGGTCATGCATTCAGACCAGTTTTTTGTGTTTTCTCATCTCACCCAGGAAACCCTGGGTTGTAGGCCGAGCCTTCACAGTCCTGTTGGTGTCCTTCCCCAGCTATTGCTCCTGATGATGTTACAATGTATTACTAAAAAATGTTACAGCAGGTATGTGTGTACTTATGTTTCTTTTTTTGTTAGGTGTGTTTAAATGTTGGCTTTTGTTTCCCACCACCAGAAGAGAATATTCATTTCAACTAGGTAGGCTCAGCTCAGATAATATAGATCTTCAGAGCACTGCTAGAAGGACAGTATCTGTGACAAGGGAAAAAAGTGGTAAATGTCATGCACAAATAGCATCAAATTCTGTACACTTAACGTAAAGGGGATCCATCATCCAATTAAGCGGAAGAAAATATTAAGCTTTCTCAAAGACAAGGTACAGATAGCTTTCCTACAAGAAACCCATTTATTAGATAAAGAGCAGCAGAGGAGTCACTATTTTGATTACTATGATGAACATATATGCCCCTAATCCACCGTTTCCCTCATTTTGGACTAGGGTAGCAGCAGACTTGAAGGACTACAAATGCTCCCTCACAGTGCTGTGCAGTGACTTTAATTGTTGTTTAGACAACAAATTAGACAGGACTCCAGTGAATACATATAGAAAGTGCAGGTGATTCACGAGTTAAAATGTTAGATGATATTTGATAGATATATGGAGAATTTTGAAACCATCAGCCACGGATTTGACATTCTACTCTAATCTGCACAATTCCTATTCTCGAATTGACTATATTTTTATACCACTGCAGACAATAGAACAAGTGACCACATGCAGCATAGGCGTGATCATGCCCCAGTTTACTTGAACATGAGTGAAACTATATCTGTCATGGTGAGTGGCAGGCATGGACCCAAATGCAGAGACCGGCATGCAGAGATTGCAGGGTTGAAGAAAACATTTATTCTTGCGATGGTCAAAGATAGAACAGGGCAAAAACAGAGCACACAGAACAAATGATCCAACAAAGACTGAACAGAAAACCAGGACTTAAAAAGTAACTGAACTAACGAGTAGATGAGGTGTAGGTGGGGAGATGGGTGGAGAACTCAGGAGAGGGGAGTGAACAGACAGGGAGCCGATTGGCTGGGGAAACACAGGGAGCAGGGCAGGTGTGGGGAAAACAGAGCAGGGCAGGGCTAATGAGTCCAAATGCAGGTCAGAGGGGTGTTCCATCAACGCAGCTAAAGAAAGCTGCTCTTACTTGAAAAGGCCTGGCTAGAATTAATGTCAACTTTCATTTGAGGCTCAAGCCGTTCCACTAATGCAGCTTAGCCATGTCTAGTCAACGCTAAGTCTAGCTAGACTGGAATAAGCTTGAAGTGTGTGTGTGCATGGAGTACATAAGCAGCCCAGAATAGTCTATTTTAGAAAAGACGATGCTATGTAAAACTAAAAAACTAGAGCGGTTTTCTTCTCACCAGCAGAACAAACCTGCTGATGAAATTATATGAAGAATATAAAGGAGTTTCCACCAAAAAGGCCAATACTGCTACAATTAACAAAGTGAAGGAGATGGCTTGGCACAACATTGATGACAGATTAAATGCGTACCTGTAGGTAGGTAGTGATGGCCTAAAGGTTAGAGGAGTGAACTTATCATTAGAAGGTTGACTCATCAAGCCCCACATCCGGCTTGATGAGTCCGGGTGGGGAAAGTGAAGAGCAGCGCTTGTCCCTCCTCATGGTCTTATCTTTATCTGTTAATAAATCAGCATTCAGTAGTATTGCCCTTCAGATCAGTGTGGTTATATCATCACTAGGCTAGATAATATCAGGTGTATAATTAAAATGACAGTGTCTGCAACTTAAGAGAACCAACTTACCAACATTATCATACTCTTTGACACGTTTTCTCTTCCACAAAATGTCCATTAACAAGCGGCAATGAAAGTTAAAAATTAAGTTGCAGTTGGAGATAAAGAAACTGAAGAAGGATATAAGAACAGTGGAAACAGTGATCATTTCTATCCGGGTCAAATATCACTATAATATCATAACCTTTTTTTTTTTATTTATTTCTCATGCAGAATACCATCGAATTGACATTTGTATATTTATTACCCTACGTGAATATAGAGTTACTGAATTTTATTGACTGTTTCAAAATACAGTACAGCTGTTTCAAGCACATTGTGAGCATTTTTGAAGCAGCAGGTTCTGACTTTTGCCAGTGATAAGTTCCTTCTTTTCCCCAGCGGCAGAACAGGCGAAGAGAGCGGTGAATTTTGCTCACTATAAGCAGTTAATACTGTATAACCTACATTTAAACACAGCAGAAGGACATGGTTTGGACTTTATTTAATTTTCTTTTTGTCTTCACAGCTTGAACAAAATTAGTGAATGAATAAATAAATAACTTCAAAATATCGCTGGCACACTTTTATTTCTTAAATTATAAACGCTAAGCTTTTAAATAGAAGGGTCCAGTCCAATACAGGAGTAACCAAGAATAAAATGGGGATTTACTTAAGTATTTTTGTAAAAGTCCCTCATAGTTCTTCTATTTTATGTTTCCTGAACACAGAAAAGTGGTGTGAGTGTGAAAAGACAATTGATGGAACCATCTGTTTCCGTCTGTCGGACATTCTTTGATATGCAGCTGAGTTAAGCTTGACCGTTAGCCAGCCACGGAGCAGGCTAGTTCTGCTGATTAAGTTACCATGGTTACTAAGCTGGAACTCATATAAGCCGAAGTGATGGAACGAAACTTTCACTTAAACTAGCGAGGCTTAACGAAATAAGCCAGGCTATCCCGTTAGCCAGCTTGATGGAACACCCCCCAGGTGTGGAGGAATACATGAACACACAAGGGAAACACAGAGCAACAGAAAACCAAAACCCCCGAAAATAAAACTCTCAACGCAACCTACACTCACCCATCCAAGAATACCCACGAACACAAACCCAAGTACACAACACAACAAGCAAAACATATGACCTGAGGGGTCTTCCATCAACGCAGCTAAAGAAAGCTGCGCTTACTTGAAAGCCTGGCTAGAATTAACGTCAACTTTCACTTGAGGCTCAAGCCGTTCCACTAATGCAGCTTAGCCATGTCTAGTCAACGCTAAGTCTAGCTAGACTGGAATAAGCTTGAAGTGTGTGTGCGCATGGAGTACATAAGCAGCCCAGAATAGTCTATTTTAGAAAAGACGATGCTATGTCGCAAAAAGAAGAGAAAACTAGAGCGGTTTTCTTCTCACCAGCAGAACAAACCTGCTGATGAAATTATATGAAGAATATAAAGGAGTTTTCACCAAAAAGGGCAAAACTGCTGCAATTAACAAGGTGAAGGAGATGACAAAATGACAAAATTGATGACAGATTAAATGTATACCTGTAGGTGGGCAGTGATGGCCTAAAGGTTAGAGGAGAGAACTTATTACTGGAAGGTTGATGGTTCAATCCCTACATCCGGCTTGATGAATCTGCATGGTGGAAGTGAAAAGCAGCGCTTGTTCCCATTCATGGTTTTATCTTTATTTGTTTAAAAAAAAAAAAAAACACAAAGGCCAGGCAGGATGTGACAATATCAGGTACACAAAGATGGTGATTTCCATCATATCTATTTAACAACAAGGAATTTAAAAAGAAAAAAAAGATGGAGGCAGAGATAGATTTACTTTTTGATAGGAATGGCAACAATGAAACAAATCCTGAATTTCTTCTGCAAAAGCTTACTTTTGAGGATTCACCATCTCATACAGGTCACACCGAAAGAAAACATTGCTGCTGAAGCAAAACAAAGCGGAAGCAGATTTAAAAAAGCAAAGAGCGCTAAATTCAAATCTCAATGAGGAAGCTTCTATGTCATTATTTTATCAAAAGGCAACGACTGTGTGAATATGGGAACAAATCTAGTAAATATTTGGCACATCTATTCAACCAGAAACAAAATTATACCATAGCAGGGATTAGAGATTCGGGAGGGGAAAGATATGTCATGTTACAAGTCATTGTATAAATCCGACAATAACAGCTCCAAAGACGAACTTGATAAGTTGTTTTCTTGTCATTAGCTAACATCTGTTTGGTCTTGAAAAAAAACAAACAAGGATCCTGAAGACCGAGTGTCTAACAGACCTGTGTTGCTCGTTAATGTAGACGCAATGATTTTGTCTAAGGTCTTCACTTTGAAGCTTGAACCACTAATATCAATTTTAGTAAAACCGCACCAAACAGGCTTTATTAAAGGAAGAAGTTCCTGTGATAATGTGGTGATATAACGAAGGGGAGGACTAGCAAGCGAAGAGTAATTAGAACACTTTACAACTACACCACCTAGGGAATTTCACCCTAGGAATAATCAAGGTGGTGAAACAACCCACAAAGCACGGAGGTTCATTTGCTGAATAGACAGACAGGACGTGGTTCCAGTTAAAATATATTATTTATTATAACAATTAAAAACTGTACAAAAAAAAAAAAAGGGGGAACCTAATCGGTGCCGAGGCTTACCAGTAGGGGAACGTGAGTCGGGAGTGAGAGGAATCCAGGGAAAACAAAATCACCCCGATCATGTGTGAAAAACTAAAAAAAACAAAAAAGGGGGATGCACAGCACACACACTCAAATGGGGAAACCACCACCAGGACACCAGGGACCACCACTGGCAGCTCTCAGCAACTGAAAAGGGAGACAACAATTAGTGGGGTTAACAACACAAAAGAAACCCAAACCCAAATAAACAAAAAATACTGTTGGCAGCCAAGTAAATGTACACAACAAAACCCTAAGCTGCCAAAACATTAAACTAAGGAAACAGAAAAAGTTAATTCTAATCTAACCAAAGTAGAATGAAACCAAAAATAAGCTAAGAAAAGCATTATACAATGAAACAAGGTAAATCCAAAAATACATGAAACAAAATACAAAAAAATAAATAAACCAAATTCCGCTTAAACTAAACAATGGATGTATACAAATGATCGGAATCACAATTACATAAAACTACTAATGCAAAATAAACAAACCATACCCAACTGAATAGGAAATCAAAAGAAAAGATAACTCAACCCAAAGTTGATCAAATTAAATTAAATTAACCCCACAATTGGGACCCAGACTCTGGCTGCCAGCAGGCCGACACACACCCGCTCCCAAACGCAGATGAGCTGTTGCAGCCACGGCAGTGGCTGGAAAGGACAGCAGGCCACACAGACCCAGGACAGCTGCACCGTGCAGCACCACACCAGACCAGGCAGAGCAGATGGAGCCTGAGGCTATGGTTAGCCGTGATGGCTAACCATACCTTTGGTAAACAGAGCCCTGTTAACACAGGCAGGCTAAAAAAGTGGAGGCTTGAGGAGACAGAGCATGAGGCATACATACCGTCCGACAAGCGATCTGTTAACGAGCGTTAACGATGCATCAAACACCGGGTTCTGGCAGACCGGGGGGCAGGAGGAGTCAGCAAAAAGTCTGCGATGATGAAAATCATGAAGCACCAACCAAACAGTTTAAATCAACGCAAACAGTGCAGCCAGTACACATTTACCTGCAACCATCAGACGGAAGCGCGGCCACCAGAAGTGGGCGTGCCCTCCAAGGCCAAAGAGTGAAAGGCAGAGAGATGGACACCTCTCCCCTTTATAGATTGGCCTCCCTCTTGATTGGGCCTTGGGAACCAATGGAACGGCTGCAATCACCCAAGCCAGTAAAATATCTATCCTGCTACAATAACATCAGGGGTCCGTTTCACAAAGCAGGTTCAACAAACTCTGAGTCTAATCCTGAACTCTGAGTTGATCTACTCTGAGATAGAAAACTCTGAGTTTCCGGTTCCAGAACAGCTGATTTGAGTCAGTTTAATCAACTCGGAGTAGTTTCACCTGGAGTTAAGCACGTGCACCACAACTATAAAGGTTTGAATAAAAATAGGTAAATTACAAAGAGACAAAGAACAATGGGGACTGGGAGTCCCAGATATGTGGTTATAGTACTGGGCAGCTCAAATGCAATATATAAATGAATGGGTGAATCCAGATGTTACAAATACGTGGGTTGATATGGAGTCTAGAAAATGTGGTATACTGACACTAAAGGACCGTCCTTTTGTAAATGATAAGAAGGTAAAACTTGAGGTACATGATTAAGGTGTTTTAAAATCAAAAAACATTTTTCACTTCTGGCTCCCATATGGAGAAATTTTCCACTATTTACAGAGAAGACATTATATACCAAAAACATACACGCTCCAAATGTGTCTTTCTAGGAAGACATTCTTAAACAACCCATACCAAAAAGATTTATATCTCATGTTTATGAAACCTTTGATTCAAATTTTAATTATTCTACTAATCACATCCAAAGGCAATGGCAGGTTGATATAGAAGTTCAGATAGAAGAAAATATCTGAGCAACAGTTATAGAAAGTACACTTTCTACTCTAAGCTGTAATACTGATAGAGAGACACAATGCAAAATATTACACAGGCTTCATTGTACACCATTGTTGAGGGGCAAGCTTGGCTTAAGCTCTCCTAAATGTACTAAATGTGATTTAGAAATTGGCACCTATGCACAAATGTTTTGGAAGAGTGCAAAGATACAAAAGTTTTGTGAGTGAAAGTTGAGCTGTTGTTGAAAGTTGAACTTGATTGGATATGATTTGGAACTATCATCTCTTCAGTGTATTTTGGCAGCTAAAGTAGACAGTGCAAGGAACAGCCACAACGCTAAATTGATTGGAATGCTCTTATATATAGCAAGGAAGACCATTCTCAAATTCTGGATTTCTAAGGACACCCCTGCGCTGGATAATTGGTATAAGGAGGTTCTAAAAATACTCCCTCTGACCTTCACCCTTCATGACAATGTCGAGGGATTTATTAAGATATGGCAACCAGTCTTGGACACAGTGGACCCCTGTGGACTGAACTTTGTTCTACCTAATTAGCAACACTGGAACCAATTATGGCATACTCTAGTAATGTGAATGTATTTATGTCAGCCTGGTGGTGTGTGTGGTGTCTTTTTTTTTCCATTTCTCCATTTTGCTCTGTACCATGTTTGTAAAGTTGTGACTCCTGCTGTTGTTGTGTTTTGTTAAGGTAGTTCAAAAGTATGAGAAAAAAGTGTGTCTGTACCTATTAGGAACTGGAAGTTTATGTGATTGTTGCCAGCACCCAATAAAAATATATATACATATAGAAGACATTAAAAACACATTTCACATTAACTTGACACTATTGACATCGACTTTAAACTTGCCTCATGATTAAGACCTGCGGTAGGTCTTCCCTCAGGCAACTAGCAGTTTCCTTTGTTCCAAGGCTGGTTAACCATATAGATGAAAGAGTGGGGGTGTGTAGAAGCAGGGTAGGTGGTGTTTGGGTGGGGGCTCTGTTCCTTTTCTCATTTGCCACAGCCGTCCAAGTAGAAACCTCAAGACTCTTTTTGCTTAACACCACTTGACACATGACCTGACAAGTCAGTTGACATCCAAGAGAGTTCCCTTAACATATTCTTAAACCTTTTGGAATCTTTTTTTCCCTGCCCCCAAATCTCATGAATAAGGCATAGGGCTCAGTCAGCAAGTGAGTGGCAAGGAGGGTGGAGGCAGCAGCAAGGTCCCATCCATCACTGTCAAGGAGCAGTCTACACACACGTATACACTCACACTCTCACACACACAGGTTTTTCAGCATGCAGGCTGATAGTAGTGTGTTGGGATGAAGATATAGGGGACGTGAGAGGGGCTATGTTCAGAATGACAACCTAAGGTACTATTCATATTAAGTATGACGTCAAATTGAGTGCGTAGTACGTTCCAACTGCATAGTATGTGGATTTTGTGTTCATGACCCGGGCTGTGGACGTATACTAGATTAGGAAGAATTTCTGTGTATGTGGTGTAAGCTTACTGGACATACTCAACCACCCCAGAATGCATTATGTTTGTTCAGACTGCGCAACGGTGAGATTTTGAGCCAGGCTAAAAGCTGTTGTAATTTTTGCTCTAGTTAATGTCACTTTATTAAGTTTTAATATTTTTACAGGTGAGTGAGTAACCATTTAGATTCCCAATATGTGGTCAGTTTATCCAAATAATGCCTGTTTGGAAACTTGCTGCAACGTTTTTGGAGAAATGGGGAGCTGCTGGCCAGGCGAGAGCAGCCCGTCATCTTGGCCTCTGGCAGCTCAACTCCTGAGATGATCGTCTGGTCTGGTCTGGTCCGCTCTGATCTGCTCTGCGTGTTTATGTGTGTGTGTGTGTGGCTCATTCAAACAGAAGACACAGACAGAAAGCAGAGGAGAGACGGAGACAGCAATGTAACCTGCTTGCTACATTTTTATAGAGTCCCGACCTCACACCCTGCGTGCTGTTATTGGCTGGGGGCTATACACCCACTGCCCAGAGGTTGATGCCCAGAAACTTCCTGAAGACAGCAAAATAATAAAAAATGTAAGAATATACAGGCAGAGGGCAGGGTCTCTGTAGATAAATACACCGCCACACACTTCTAGTGTGTTATAAGTGATGGTTGAGAGGGATATTTTTGTATGAGTCTATACATTGTTTTTTAGGGAAATCCTGCATAGTATGCCTTTGAACAACTCATTTAGTAGGCAGTATGCAGTACATACTGATTGAGTATGTAGTAGGCAATACGCTAGTATGCAAATTTCGAACACAGCCAGAGGAAGGAAGTGGATCAGATGGGCAATCCCAAAGGCTGCAGGCTCCTTCTCTGCAGGGCTGACACCAAAGAAATAACTAAGCTGTTGGCACAAAACTACACCTTTGCAGCTGCACTAGGGTTTTGTTGTAATGTGTTGACCACAATGACTGAGTGAGTGCTATGTTTTCTGTAAAACTATGATGCAATCTGCAAACTTTTTCTGTCATTTTGACATGCACCATTGTATGGGCTTTTCATCAGATGACGAGGGTCATCCACTAGTTTTGCTAACTGCAGTGTGAAGCATGTGGGGAGAGGGAGCAGGTTCAGTATGGTAGTCACAACCTCTGGAGAACAAACTTATATAGAATGGTCCTTCCAAGGATCAAGCCCCTGTAATAATGCTGAACTCATGTCAAATGGGATGGAGAGAGATGGAAAAGATTATCATATTGATGACTTGTGATTGTTCACATAATTGGACAACTCAAGATAGTTGTGTGATTGCAGAGTTGGACAAGTGAGGATTACAAATAGTGTGCATAGTCAACATTGAATATTTGTTTGCTTTTTCAAGTGCTTTCAGGCCATTTGGATCTATTTTACAAGTTATGAACTGTAATTAAAGCTGCAAGCAGCGATGAACGGGCCCTCGCGCCTCCGTGCACGTCGGCCGCGGTGCAATCGAAGGGCTTCTGTCACGGGCATGTAGATATCTTCAGACCCGGGCTGTTTTCAGACACTGCAAGAAGGAGATAAACATCACTTTCTTTGTCCACTGTTTTGCCTGCTGCTGGGGCTGCTTTGCTGCTATTTTGTAGGGGGCGCTATTCAGCCAGTTTGCATCACTGATGGAATATTGTCATGTCGACGTGTTCAGGCCGGGACCCTTATCAAACATGTAAAGTTTGGTGCAGACTGGAGCATATACAATAAAGTTATAGCAACTTCCTCTGTCATGGTGAAACATCAAATCTCAACAGTGTGAGGATGACAAACCGAGGCTCGGTGGTCCGGTTGGATCCAAACAGAGAGCCGAGCGGAGGCTAACTGGCTATGCTTCCTTCCGGTCATGCTGCAGCTAATGCTCCGTTAGCCTTATTAGCGTCGCCACTTTCTGTATCCGTCATTTCAGTTTTAAATCCCTTTAGCATTTCATATAGTCTTATGGTTGTAATTTGCAGTCGCACAGTGTGCGAGTAAATTATTTTTCCACTTCGCACAGGACCAGGTCATGTGGGTTAAAAGTGCACATCTGATTCACATGAAATTTTCAAGGTGTGCTCTACAGTTGATATACAGCGACATGATGTTTATTTAATGCATGTTTTCTAGCACCATATAGTGGACACAGGAAACGATATTTAACTCCTCCATGCAATATAAGTTAACAGACAACTAAAGTTACATGTCTTTGTCCAGCAAGTACTTGTGGCACCGTACATTTAAATGTAGGACAGACATGAAGTGCAATCAGGCAGATTCCCAGAGCCATGGAGACAAGCTTTATGATTCATCATCTTCCAGAAAGTCCCAGAAAACGCCATTTTATTGACGTGATTGGTGCTACTGGTGGCTCGATTACTGGGCGTTGTGATGGCCTGATGACGTGTCATCATGCAAGCTTACAAAAACAGCCTGCTTGAGCTCGGCTCTTCCTACTTGGTCACACCGACATCGAGGTAAGACGTGTTTTCATCTCTGTTACCGTTGAGACTTGATGTTTCACCATGACAGAGGAAGTTGCTATAACTTTATTGTTCGTGCTCCAGTCTGCACCAAACTTAACATGTTTGATAAGAGTCCCGGCCTGAACACGTGTACATGACAATATTTTATCAGTGATGCAAACTGGCTGAATAGCGCCCCCTACAAAATTGCAGCAAAGCAGCCCCAGCAGCAGGCAAAATAGTGGACAAAGGAAGTGATGTTTATCTCCTTGCACTGTCTGAAAACAGCCCAGGTCTGAAGACATCTACATGCCTGTGACAGAAGCCCTTCGCCTGCGCTGCGGCCCGACGTGCGCAAAGGCGCAAGGGCCCGTTCAATACTGCTTGCAGCTTTAATTCTTTCTGGTTTGTTAATAAATATCAGATCAATTTGTGTACTGGAGCATTTTGCAATCCTAGTTGGGCCTTTTCCAAGTTGTTCTAGGTGGAATTTCTCTGTGATCGTTTTTAGAGATGGCACTCTTTCAAGACTTCCGTGAGTTGATCATGGAAAGTGTCATCTGCAGAAGGAGGCCTATAGACACCTATGATGTTAAAAGACATTTGTTGGGATAACATTATTTTTATCCTAACACATTCTAACTTGTTACCCGCGGTGTTAACCACACGTTCACATTTTATGTTGTCTCACATAAAAAAGCACCCCTCCTCCTCTTCCATCAGGTCTGTCTCTTCTGAAACATTGGTATCAGGGCGCAGTGAACACACTTGCAGGAGTTGTTTGTTTCAACCATGTTTCAGTCAGACAGAGAAAGTCCAGATCTGAGTCAGACATAAGATGAGTTAGCTGATTGCTCTTTGCAGTAATGACTTCTGATGTTAAAATTTCCACCAAGTAGCCCCCTCAGTTTCAGCTTCAGGTCCCATAAGACCTTTGCATGATTGACAGTTTGGAAGGTTTTGAATAACCTCTGCCTCCTCACTGCAGGGTTTCGACACACAGTGGTGTCAGCAGCAGGTTTTGTGAGAGAGACACTGGACATATCAAGGTTTCCACAGCCCAGTAGCGAAAAGTTATTCATTGAGCCATCATGCTGCATGATAACAAAGTTTAGTCTGTTAAGGGAGAAGCCCGGCTCAGAAGTTTAATGCTCACTCATCACTGGCACCAGAGGAGTCCCAGACTCACTCTGGCACATATCAGCACCGAAGTTCTGCAGCACTCCAGGGGTCACTGGTCCAGGATTTAGCTGAACATCTCTGGAGAGCGGGAGCAGCATGAAGGGACCTGCTATTTTCTGAAACAGGGTGGAAGATGACTGGTCCACTAGATTGGTGATTCACTCTAGTACCTGAGCTCATCCATGCCGCAGGACAGAGGAATAGATTGCAAAATATCATCAACTGGCCATGTGCCAGCATTTGTCCCAAGTCAAATCACTTGGTGTCCCAGCTGTTTTCCATCAAGGTTGATTGCTCTGGCCAGACAGACACGCACAGGCAATACAGCAGTGAGTACCAACAGTAGTCCAAAAAGCACTCCATGAAATAGTGCCCAGGGGTCTCATTTATAAAGCAGTGCATAGGATCCATACTAAAAGTGTACATGCACACAAAAGCCTGCAGGCAATTTTCCCTTTATAGATCACAGACTACCTGGAAATGTGCACACCTGGATCAGTCTCATATACCACCCTGAACACGCCCAAATCTAGCCATAACTGGTCAATGCAAAGCAGGACATGAATATCGTTGCATATAAAGAAGGTTACTGATCAATGGCACGTTACGGTGAATCATGGCAACAACCGAGAGAAAAACAAAGAAAAGGAATTTTGCTGTCACCGAAATCAAGGTGCTTGTGGGTGAGGTGGAGGTAAGAAAAGAGATATTGTTTGGTGGCCACAGCAGCGGAGTCACAAACAAAAGAAAAAGCAGCGACTGGCAACATGTTGCTTCTGCGGTGCAATCAGTCAGTGCAACTGACAAGACAGTGCCAGAAATCAAAAAGAAGTGGTCGGATCTCAAGGTGGAGGCAAAAAAATAGCTGCAATACTCGGGGAAGCAAGCATGTGTCAGAGAGGAAGGGAGACACTGACTTGGCAGAGACTACAGACAAACCTGGTAAAGCACTGTTGCATCTTTTATTACATGACTGTGTAAACAATTTAGATACATGTGGAAAAAACACAGTGGGCTAATGTGTTGTGTCCTTCAGTTCTTCCACGGTTGGGAGCGGTAGGTGGCGAGGAGGTTCCAGGCGAGGAGGATGTAGCTGCAGAACGTCCGGCTGTCCCCAGCACCAGTGCGTCCGGTATGCATGGCGCATCTGGAAGTGGCCGGGTTCTGAAAGTTTGTATCTAGTTTCAGCTGCTCCTTTGTTCAGTGCTTCTCCCTACAGAGGTTGATTTGCCCAGCAGGGATGTCCTGAACATGGTTCATCACTTGGCCTCCCTCACATCTGAATCTCCTTTAGCATTGGAAGCTGCAGTCCAGTACAGGTGGTTGATGATGGCTGGCTGCCACAGCTTCAGGTCCTCCATTCCCTCTCCTTCATGCCTGCATCCAAATCCTCCCTGGATCTCTTTCAGAACAGAAACAATATGTTGAAAAGAAAATGTTAGACATAAAAAACAGCCAACTTAAACTAAACTACAAACATCGGGATAGAGATTTTTTTACCTACATGCCAGACATTAAAAAAACAGTTTGTTCCTTCTTGACACAACACTATTTATGTGCAGGGAACAATGAAATCAAAAGACTATCAAATCATTTTTAAGCAAAACATACAGCCCAGTGTCAGAAAGATGCGTCTTAGTCACAGGTCATGGGTCTTCCAGCAGGATAATGACCCCAAACATACCTCAAAAAGCACCCAAAAGTTGAATAGAAGAAAATATTGGACCGTTCTGAAGTGGCCTGCTATGAGTCCTGATCTGAATCCCATTGAACATCTGTGGAAAGAGCTGAAACTTGCAGTTGGGAGACGGCACCCATCAAACCTGAGAGAACTGGAGCAGTTTGCTCAAGAAGAATGGGCCAAACTGCTAGTGGAGAACTGTAGGAACCTTATTCAGAGTTACAGCAAGTGCTTGACTGCAGTTATTGTCTCCAAAGGCTGTGCTGCAAAATACTAAGTTAAGGATACCAATATTTTTGGCCAAAATTTGGTTTTATTCGTATTAAATGATATCTTAAGTTGTAAATCAAAAGCAAAGTTTCAGTTATATTCAATGTGAATGAAAGAATAATGGATATCATATACTTCTACCAGTTTCAACTTAATACAGAGAAAAATTAGTTTTTTTAAAAAAAGGTGGAAGGGTTTTCAGCCACGTTTCTAGACACTAAAATTTGTCCTTACCATACACAAAACACTACTGACACCTATATGCATGCCACATGGGACTGTACATCAATTAAACAATTCTGGCGGGATATCACTGACAACTTCCTTCTTCTTCTGGTCTGCCACATCCCACTATTCTCTTCACTCTGCCTACTAAGAGCCATTTCCAACATCAACCTAAACAACACATCCAGTAGAATAATCTCCAGTAGAATAATCTCCATAACCTAACTATTAACTATCCTTAACTATTGCCAAGAAAACTATCCTCATGAACTGGAAATCAAGGAACACAATCAATATTACAATTTGGAAAAATCTACTTGATAAACATATCAATGGAAAAATGATCTGCATCCATCAAAAACAAAATTATACTCATATTCTCTTTTTGCCTTTTAACCATCCGCAATAAATATTGACACCATCATTGCCCACACATATATCTGTCATTCCATTTACATTGTGATCCCTATAAATTTTTAATCTGATCTGCACTTGCACACACACAGGCACCACACACATGCACCCAACATACCAAACACATACACATTTAGACTTCCCCAAGTTCCCTCTAATCTATCCTCTCCCCAGCCTTCTTTTTTTCTGGTTTGTTTTCATCAGTTTGTTTTGTCGTCATCTACAGGTTTGCTTAGAATTTTACTTTAACATACAATGTCCTGTACCATTGTCTATCTGTCAGATATGACAACTATTAATATCTATATTATTTATACATACAGTTTGTACTATCATGTCATGTTGATAATTATTATTGTTATTATTATCTTTATGCCATTATATAAACTGTTCTGAGTTATTATATAGGCCAGTTAAGAATGAAGTTAAGAATGATAGGATATCATTGCATGGACTATTATTAGGACTAAAAAATATGATACTGCTATCTTCATTATTACTGTTTGGATTAGGATTTGTTGCATGGCTAGGAATTTCTTCTTTGTCTTCTTTCTTTGTCTCTTGCTGTGGTATCAAGAAGTATCAAGTATTGTTTATCTTTGTGTTTTTTCTTCTTTGTTTGCTTGTTTCGAAGTTTAAAATGTTTATTACTGTAAACTAGACATATTTATTTAATTGACGCGTGTGTATGTAGATATCTCTCCTGCCTTTCTTTTTTCTTGTGGACTCAATTTATTCGTAAACTTTTTGCATATTATCGTTAATTGTTCTTTGCTCTCTTGTTTTTCTTTTTTTTTTCCACACTCACTCCACAAACACACACACACACACACACACTCACTGGATTCACATAACCCCACGCCTCCAAACCCCCAAACCTGTATGTCCCCCTGTGCGTCATGTCCCCCTGTATTTGGAGCTGTCCTTGGTTGGGGCCGACCGGATGTGAAGTTTGTGCAGCATGGCAGGTTGATGCTGACGGCCTCCTAAAGAGAAGAAAAAGAGAAAAAAAAGAAAAAGGGGGGCTAACTGGGATGGACAGACCCCATCCTGAGGATCTGGGGGTTGCCCACCAAGTTGTCAGCCTCCTCCATCAACCAGGATGAGCAAATCCCCTCCAGAAGGTCTAGGTGTTGCCCTCCATGGTCCCAGTTTCAACCACTTAACCAAAAATTATAATAATGATAAATAAATAAATAATTTTTTTTTGGGTTCTGCACCTCAGAGCACTGGAGCCCTCCCATCCTGCAGCCCTGCTCTTCTCTATCATATAGGTGTGGTACCTTTGCTATGGGCTGGCTCCACTCTCCCTACCCCAACTCACACTCAAACTCAAACACAAACACACACACAGACACACACACACTAACATTCACTCACTCATACGTGATCAACCGAATCAGTTGATTTAATTGGCTTATTAGTGCTTTACTTTATTTATATATATATATTTATTTACTTATCCCACAAATAAGGGGGAGGAATGTATGCATGCATGCACTGTGTGTATATTTTTGTGTATCCAGTATGTGTATGGGTATGAGTGTATTTGTGTATGAATGTTACCATCTTGGTTCAGTTAACCCCCCCCCCAAACCCCACTCCCATTGCCCTGGTCTCATACCACCTGTTCCAGTTTAATCCAAAACAATGCTGGACCTGTCGAGACAACATCTCTACGAAACACGTCAACAGTAAGGCCTAACATGGCTTTGTGATCAAGGGTTGATGTCAAATAACATTAAAATTAAAAAGATAATTTCTTCAGAGAAGTTGAGTCAGCTATGCCTTTTCAGGCTACAAAATTAATTAAAGCTGCAAGCAGTGGGCCCTTGCTCCTTTGCACACGTCGGGGTGTGCTGCAGTAGAACTATGCCACAGTCGAACTGCTGTTATTGCAGAGCAACACAATAAAGCAATACATTTGCTGACATGACTATACATTTCATGAATATCGGACATTGCATGTAGGAGATAACTATCACTTCCTGTGTCCACAATGTGGCACTAGAGAACACCCACTTATTATATGTCATGTTGCTGTATATCATGTGTAGACCACACCCTGTAATTTTCATGTAAATCAGATGACGTTTGTCACGCAAGGCCAACTTCCTGTTCCTGTTCCTGTTCCTAGTCTTTTATTTGATCTTTCCTCGCTCCTTGCTCCTTGCCTGAACCGGAAGTTGTTCCTGGTGCGCCATTTTGATGGGTGTCCCAGGTCTCTTATTTCTGCTCCTAGCAGCGAGGATTGAGGAGCGAGGAGGGATCTCTGAGGAGCGAGGAAACACGAGAGCAGCCTTCACGGAAGTCTTACCAGCCGACACGCCTCCTTATTGGATATCAGTTATTGAATGGACACTGCAGCTGATCTGACTGATCAGATACATCACTGCAGTTTCATACCAAATTGGAGACAGATTACAGATTAAATTTAAGTATATCACTCCCAAGTTTTATGTTTTATTTGTTTTCTGATTCATCATCTAGCTAAAAATCTGTTAATTGTCAGTCTGATCAATAAAAGAACCATAAACAACTTTCTTCATTTATCAGAAAGATTTTTCTTTTCATGATCTGCTGACAGACAGACTCTCCCTGACTTTAATTTTATCAATAATAACAGTTAAACACATTTATATTTTATGTCATTTTTCGTCATTTCCATCCAGTTACATACGAGGCTGAAAATTCCTGAGCGTCAGGTTTGATATGAGTTATATGATTTCGTTTTTTTCTGAAACATTTAGCCAAATTTTCCAGTGTTCAAAAGACACTCACAATCATATTCTGGGTTATTAAATAATTAATTCACAATCAGAATATCAAAAAATGTACAAAATGACG